>NW_012267296.1:9762220-9790790 GCF_000151885.1 Dipodomys ordii
CTCTATGCGGAGTCTTTTGAGGAACCTCCATACTACTTTCCAAAGTGGTTGAACAAGTTTACACTCCCACCAACAATGCAGTAAGGTTCCCTTCCTTCCACACCCCCTCCAGCATCTGTTGTAATTAAAGTTCTTGATTATAGCCATTCTAACTGGGGTGAGGTGGAATCTCAATGGCTTTTTGTTGTTGTTGGTCATGGGGCCTGAACTCTGGGCCTGGGCACTGTCCCTCAGCTCTTCAGCTCAAAGTTAGCACACTACCACTTGAGCCTCAGGACCACTTCTGGCTTTTTTTACTTATGTGGTGCTGAGGAATGGAACCCAGGGCCTCATGCATGCAAGGTGAATCCTCTACCACTGAGCCACCTTCCCAGGCCCCTCAATGTTGTTTTGATTTGAATTTCTTTTATGGCTAGAGAAGTTGAGCATTTCTTCATGTGTCTATTGGCCATTCTTATTTCCTCTTCAGAGAAGTCTCTCTTTAAGTCTTTAGCCTAATTATTAATCAGGTGGTTGTTTCTTTGAGGATTTGTTGTTGGGTGATTTTTAAGCATTATGCTCACCTTTGCCATAGAGTTCCTGCCATCTAGGTTGCCCCTCCCTCTCTCTCTGCCCGGACCCACCTGACCTCCCATCTACCTCACTTCCTACCCCTAGACCCTGCTGTTACCTAGATAGTGGAGGTCACCATTTGCTCTCTCTCTGGGAGAAATATGGCTCCTCTAATAAACCTTGTAATAATCTTTTTTTGGGGGGGGTCATGGGGCCTGAACTTTGGGCCTGGGCACTGTCCCTCAGCTCTTCAGATCAAGGCTAGCACTCTACAACTTGAGCCCCAGTGCCACTTCTGGCCTTTTCTGCTTATGTGGTGCTGAGGAATCGAACTCAAGGCCTCATGCATGCAAGGCAAGCGCTCTACCACTGAGCCATCTTCCCAGCATCCCCTTGTAATAATCTTTCTTTTGTGCCTGCCTGCCTTCACATGGTCCCCTGGGATGTAGTGACGGATCCTTTTAATTGTGGCTCTACCGGGATAGATTCCCAGTGGATTTGCTCTCCTCTCCACTTCAGATAAGGGTCTGACCAGCTTCCCCGAGACCTAGCCTGAGATCCTACACTCCTATTGACAAAGGACCACCAAGATAACTTTCTCCTAACCTAGTGTTCTACCTGCTGTCCAACACTGGTTAATTAACATCTACCTCCAGGTAAGTGAAAAGTCTTAGATTTCATTGTGCAGGCTCCAAGGCTTTGTTGGGGGGCCTCAAGGGCCCCCCAAAATACTTGGCCAAGTATCTAGCTGATGGCCTCTGTGGCCTAGGGATGCCGTGGAGCAATGTGATAACATTTCCCACTGGTTGTTTCCCACTTTTTGAGCCAAATTCACTGCCTGGGACACTTGAAGTCAGATTTTGGTTCAACCACACTTACCATGGAAAAGGACACAAATAAATTTCCTTACAATCAAATTTGGCCCCAAATTTAAAACTTCACTTATGTGAGCTCTTGGGCAGGTAAAACTCCCTTTCTTTCTTGCTCTTACAACTGAAGATGAAAGTATAGATGAGTTTAAGTTTAAACTTCTCCTCTGCAGCCTCCTTTGTGAGACACCCCCTCCTCTGGGGCCTCCCCTGTGAGGAAACCCCTCTGTGGCTTCCCCTGCAAGGCACCCTCTCCTCTGTTGCCTCTCCTTTGAGGCACCCCTCCTCTGGGGCCTCCCCTTTGAAGCCCCCTCCCCTGCAAGACCTCTCCACTGCCTTTGTATTGGGGGATGGAACCTTAAGCTCCATGTGTGCTAGAAGCAATGCACCCTCACTGTCAAAATCTTCAGCTGTCTCTAGCATTGACCATGTGGCAGATGCACCATCTTGGCATCATGGGAGCTCAGCTGCTATTTTGCACCAACATAATTTCACACCGACTGAACTTGATTCTGTGCTCCCCTCCCCCTCCTCCCCCCCCCCCCCCCCCCCCCCCCCCCCGCACCTGAGCTTGGTACCATCATGCTATGCCATGTGTCTGTTCATGTCTTGTCTCCTGTTTACTAAGTTTTTTGTTGTTGGCAAAGTTTTGTGTTTCAAACTGACAACGTGGTTCCTTCATAATTAGGCAAAGTAATTCCAAAAACCTTAAATGGCTGATTTGAAAATCTAAGCATGCTCTATAATCTGTGCACAAACATGTCTGTCTATCTGTCCATATGTAAACGATTATGGTTTCAAGGTTAAAAGAGATGCCATGTGTTAGTACATTAAGAAAAGCTGTTAATTTCCTAAAGGTAACTCAGACTGCAGAAGAAAAAATTGTCCAGTTTAAAGGGTGTAGCCCAATGTTTCAAAGAAGCATTTAAAAGCAAATTAAAGTAACTTTAGAAAAGGGGATTAAAAATGGCATCCCCCTTTGTGAAAATTTGGAAAGTTGTGGGGAGTGGCTGGCCTCCCAGACAAAGTTTAAAATTAAAATTGTCTTAAAGGTTTCTTTAAAGTTCAAAAAGATAAATTAGGTTTACCAAAACGATTGTTTAATAAAATCATCTGTTAAGTAAAAAAGTTTGTAGAGCTGAGATTATGTCCCTATTGAGATCTATCTAAAGGCCTACACATTGTTGCCTAGGCATTGTTGGGGCCAGTAGAAATCAGGTTCCTCAGCCAGCCAGAAAAATGCTTTTACAAATCAGTGTTAAACAGGCTATGCAGCTGTAGCTCAAGAAAAGGCCTGCACATTTGTTAAAAGTTAAATGTTGTATAAAAAAAAAACTCTGACAAGTAATTGTTAGTCAATTGTTAACAAGTTATAGGTAACCTCTATCTTATTGATCTCCTTGTTGCTTTAATTGGAAATAAAAGGTCTTTTGTGACAAAGACTCCTTTGCCAGAGTCCAAAGCCATCCTGGGCACAAAGAATCCCTCTAAAACTCTATCTCTCAGCTAATCAGCACAGAGCCAGGCTGGAGACTCACCTCTAAGAATCTAACCAAAGGTTGAAAGTGGCATTGTGACTCTAAGTGGTAGACCACTAGCCTCGAGCAGAAGTGCTCAGGGACAGTGCCCAGGCCTTGAGTCCAAACCCAGTAAATGCCAAGTGGGACAAGCTATCCCAGCAATGGACGCTGAGACACCCACCAGTAAGAAGTCAGTCCTGACAGTGGAAAATCATGGAGAGGAGTATGAGGAGAGGATATCCTAAATAGAATTACTTTATACTCGCCCTTTCAAAATTAATCAGAGCTGGGAGATCAAGAGAAATAGTTGTCCATATCTGTCTACCTCCTAACTGGACAGAAAGTTAACAGTCTTGCCCTTTTTACCTGCTATTTGTATTTATAGTAGCTTCTGACTGGTACTCCCAACCAGTCCATTATACTCTCCCCTGCCCAGTTGCCCAAAAGACCCTAGAAACCCCCTTCCTGCCTTCTTGCCCTGAGTCCAGTTATTCCTCCTTCCCTGTAATGGGGCCCAACTGGGCTTATACTCCAAATGGAACTTTTCTGGCTCATCGCCAATGTGTGTTCTCCTATGTAATTCATGTTAACTGACTTTGTCACCTTGCCAACTTTTTACCTGATCTTTCCAAAAGTCTCTTTCAACAGGATAACATCCCCTGACCAGGACACCACCTGGGATCAAGTCAAGGCCATTCTGTTCCTACAGACCAGAAACATCACTTACACTGACCTGCTTGGCCCAGGGCAGACCCGGACCCTAAAGACCCCAGTTCCAGGGATTCCTTGATGCCCCCAGGCCAGCAGGAAGTAACCAAAAGAGCTACTGGTACCTTTAAATATCTCTACTACCTCCTCCTCAGGTTACTGTGGTCCTAAAGCAGGAAAAGTCTTACTCCTTCTCCTCCAGGATGCCAGGAGTCAGGTACTATGCTATGTCTCTAATCTGAGACAGAAAAGACAATTCCTCTTTGAGGAATCAATCCTTCCATGGCATATTCCTCTCTTGGGGTACTAACAACAATATTTGCCTTTTATTAATGTGTCTTGCAACTATTGTCATAGAAAAAGGAGACCTTTACCAACCACTGTCAAGCAGATGCTTGTTGGATGGTACCCAGCCAAGCAACGAAGCAGAGACCCCTGACTACTTTGCCCATTTACAGCAGGAAGTAGCTCCAGAAGAAATGACCTCCGCCCATACCCCCTGGCCTGGTACCCCCTATTTTTATTAAGCAACAGACTGGGGAATGTAAGCATTATGCCCACCTTTGCCTTGAAGTTCTTGCCATACAGCTGGCCCCTCCCTCTCTCCTCCCAGACCCACCTGAGCTCCCATCTACCTCACTTCCTACCCCTAGACCCCACTGCTACATAGACAGTGGAGGCTGCCATATGTTCCCTCTCTGGGGGAAATATGGCTCCTCTAATAAACCTTGCAATAATCTTTCTGCTGTGCCTGCCTGCCTCTGTGTGGTCCTTTGGGAGGGATATGATGGATCTTTTCAGATTTAATTTTTCTTTGAGTTCTAAGTATATTTGAGATATGAGGCCCTTGACTGTTGTATGTCTAGTGAAAATCTTCTCCCAATCCATGGGCTTTCTATTGATCTTGCTAGCTATGTCCTTTACCATGCAGAAGCTTTGCAGTTACATGCAATCCATTTGTCCAACTTTGATTTGTTGTGTTTCTGAGTATTTATTAAGAAAATTGTGGCCTGTGCCAAGGAGCCCTAGAGTTTTTCCTATTCCTTCCTGCAATGTTTTCATAGTGTCTGCTTTGACTTTGCGGTCTTTGATCCACTTGGAGTTGATTCTGGTGTAGGGTTATATGTAAGGATCTAGGCTTTAGTTTTCTACAGATGTTTGACCAATTTTGTCACCACCATTTAATGAGGAGGCTGTCTTTCTTCCATTCTATTTTTTTCAGCCCCCTTATCAAAGATTTGGTGGCTATAGGTCTGTGAGTTAATTTCTGGGTCTTCAGTTCTATTCCATTGGTCCTCAGGTCTGTTCTTGTGCCAATACCAAGCTGTTTTGATTACTATGCTTTTGTAGTATAGTTTGAAATTTGTTATTAATATTCCTCCAGCACTGTTCTTTCTGGTAAGGATTATTTTTGCTATTCAGGGTCTTTTATTGTTCCATATGAGTTTTTGGATTGCTTGCTCTATTTCATTGAAGAGTGAGGTTGGGATATTGATAGGTATTGCATTGAATTTGTAGATAGCCTTGGGCAGTATTGCCACTTTCAAGATATTAATCCTCCTAATCCAGGAGTATGGGATGTTTTTATACTTCCTTAGTTCTGCTTTAGTTTCCTTTTTCAGGTTTTTAAAGTTTTATTCATAGAGGTCCTTCATTAGTTAACTCCTAAGTATTTTATTTTTTGTGAGTCTATTTTTTGTGGGTCTATTACAAAAGGAGTTGCTTTCCTGATTTCAGCCACACTCTTCTTGTTATTAGGATATAGAAAAGCCATTGATTTTTAGAAATAAATTTCTTGTTGCTTACAAACATTAGTTTCTTGTAATTTTTCATAGTAACCCAAATACTAATGCCTGTTGTAGAGAAGAAGATAGGAACTGACTGGAAGAACAAATATTTATTACATTACATTTAAATGACTCAGGAGGGATAGATGACAACTTTATTTTCTCTCTTTTCGCCTTACTAGGTTTTTAATATTTGAATTCATGAGCACTGCTCCACCCCACTCACAATTATAGGCAATACATTACCTTGACAGAAGTTGACAGTGTGTTAGAAATTCAGCTCTACTATATAGGCAGTTTTGAAAATCATCATGTTAATGATTCATTTACAAATTCTAGTTCCCCTTAAGTGGATTTGATTCTTCATGGTTTCCAGATAGACACGGAGGATTAATTATTAATACTTAATTAGTAATTAAGAGATTTTGCTGGGCACCATTGGCTCAAGCCTGTAATCCTAGTTACTCAGGAGGCTGAGATCTGAGGATCACAGTACAAAGCCAGCCCAGGCAGAAAAGTCCGTGAGACTCTTATCTCCACTTAATAACCAGAAAACTGGAAATGCCTCTGTGCTCAAATGGTAGAGCTCTAGCTTTGAACTGAAGAACTTAGGGACAGCACCCAAGCTCAGAGTTCAAACCCCACCACCGACAACAAAAAGAGGATCAAAAAAACCCAAAAGAGGATCTCAGGGCATGCAAGCATGTTAATCTTTCAAACAAAACTCTCAATATATTTTACATATTTTAAAATATGTACTTTTACAATTGGCTAAGCCTCACATCTCAGGGTTTTGATGGAATTTGAGATCGACTTGAACCTTGCTGAGAAAATCCTATGTACCTAAATTCTGGCCAATATTCATTTTATGGTTTTGGTACTAATCGCTGTACCAACACATCTTTTGCTATACTTGGGTAAAAGTCTCCCAAAAAAGACCACAGACCCACATGATAACAGAATTAGTTATTTACCTATAATGTCATTGCTAAGACAAAATTGGACATTCTGATACCAAATACTGTGTTAAATCAGAGTTTTCTGTAGTAAACGGATCCAGTGGTTCTTAAATTTTTAATAGGTCATTGAACCTTTTAACAACACATGTTTGCACATTTTCCTTCATTTTAAATATACTTTACTTTTTAGAGCAATTATACTTTCAGAGTACAATTGAGCATATGGTAGTAAAGAATTCACAATATACTTCCTGCCCCCCGACCCTGCACAGCATCCACTACTGTTAATATCCCTCACCACAGTGGCACACTTATTAAAATAAAGGGACTTATATGGACACATTTCTCTCATACTAAGTCCATAGTTTATATCAGGGATTATTCTTGATGTTATATATAGTTGTATTATAGTATCATACATAAGTTTCACTGCCCTGAAAATCTGACTGTTCTGACTGTTCAGCCTTCCTGTTCTCAAGAAGAAACAACCACTGCTAGCCGTATATTTGTTTTCAAGTCATTTTTTAGGTAAGGTTTCTAGTTTTTGCCTATAGTCAGCCTAATTGGTAATCCATATAACTGGGAACACAGATATACATTACCATACTTGGCTTATTTAGAGGGTCTTACTACTATTTTTGGCCTAGGGTGGCCTGAAACTTCTTTCTAATCTCTAGTTTCCAAGAAGCTGATAATGTAGGTGTAAGCTACCATGTTTAGCCATGACTGATAGTTCTTGAGAGACAAATGCTTTTTTTCATTAGTTGCAGTAATGAGCTTAAAATCATGGCCTTTTGTTGTCACTTAGCTTTTTTTCCCACTGAAAGTTATTGCTCTATAAGCTGAGCCACAGCTCCACTTCTGGCTTTTTTGATGGTTAATTAGAGATGAGTGTCACGGACTTTTTTACCTAGGCTGGTTTTAAAACATGATCATCAGATGTAAGTCTCCTGAGTAGCTACAATTATGGGTATGAACCACCAATGCTTGACAGCAAATGAATTTTTATTGAATCACTTTAAAATTCTTAGGATGGGGAGCCATCTTCAAAAAGCTTCTCAACCCAAGTACGGGTGGTTCATACCTGTAAATTTTAAGTATTTGGGAGACTGAAATTGTTGGGATTCCAGTTTGAAGTTAGGCTAGGCAGGAAAAAAATGTTCACTTGACTCCTTCTAAATGAAGAACTAGACATAGTGGTGCTGGACACAGTGATCTGGTGTCTACAGAGAACTGGAACCTAGGTGGACCAGGCTCAGGCTCGCATACATCCTGGCAGGAAGCAAGGCCTATTTCAAAAATAATGAAGAAAAATCCAGGCTGCAGGCACATCTCTGTGGGCTCTTGTGTCTGCTTAGCAAGCACAGGTCCTGGATTCAAAACCTCAGTGTCATCAAAACAAAAGAGCTTCTTAAAATAACTTTTTTCCCATTCGTTTAATATTTTTTGAGCACCAGACAGTGCTCTGCAGGCAGAAACTTTGTGGTTCATGCACTTTCATTTTTTTTCTTTTTAAAAACATCTTTGTTGAAAAGGTGATGAACAGGGGGTTACAGTTACATAAGTAATGTCATAAGTACATTCGATTGGTTTGATTTTTGTCAGTCATGGGGCCTGAACTCTGGACCTGGGTGCTGTCCCTCAGCTCTTCAGCTCAAGCCTAGCACTCTACCACTTGAGCCACAGCACCACTTGCAGCTTTTTTTCTGCTTCTGTGGTGCTGGGGAATCAAACCCAGGGCCTCATGCATGCAAGGCAAGCACTCTACCACTGAGCCAGCTTCCCAGCCCAGTATATTTGTTTTTAAACAATGTTACCATCCCTCATTTTCTTACCTCTTCCTGTTCCCCTCCCCCCACAAGTTGTAGAGTTCATTTCCAACATAGTGTCATGTGAGTATCTATGTTGCACTAGTTCATCCTTTATTCTGCTGTTTATACGATTCTCTTTCCCTTTCAAAGATTGAATAAATTTATATACAAGATACAAGGTACAGAAAACTAAGAGAAACAAAAAAAGCCCAAATAACTACATACAGGACATAATAAGGACCAAGAGTTTTCCATTTCTTGGAGTTCATGTTGATATCTTCATTATATATGGTTCTATGTGCTCAGCAATTGGGTTATTTAGATCCCTTGTTAAGAATACCATAGACAGGCTGGGAAGGGGGCTTGGAGGTAAAGTGCTTGCCTTGCATGGATGAAGCCTTGAGTTCACATACATAGAAAAAGCTGCAAGTGGGGCTGTGGCTCAAGTGGTAGCATGCTAGCCTTGAGCAAAAGAAGCTTCAGGGACAGTGCCCTGCATTCAAGCCACGGGACTGGCCAAGAAAAAAAGAATATCATAGACATATTGTATTTATTACAAATGAGGGAAGCTATGCAACTTACTTTTCTTCAGGTCTGGGTGACTTCACTTAATATATTTTTTCGGGTCTTTCCATTTGCTTATGAATGGGGCAATGCCATTCTTTCTGATGGAAGCATAAAACTTCATTATGTATATATATCACACCTTCTTGATCCATTCATTTATTGAGGGGCATCTGGGTTGGTTCCATATCTAGGTTATGGTAAATAAGGCTGCAATGAACATGGTTGTGCTGGTAGGTTAGGACAGCCTTTTTTGTGTTCAGTTGGGTAAATGCCCAGGAGTGGGATTGCTGGGTCAAAGGGGAGCTCCATGCTTTTTTCCATAGTGGTTGAGCAAGTTTACACTCCCAACAACAGTGTAGTTGTATTCCCTTTTGGCCACATCCCCTACAGCATCTACTGTTTTTCTATTTCTTTTTTTTGGGAGGGGTGGAGCCGTCCGGTCGTGGGCCTGAACTCTGGGCCTGGGCGCTGTCCCTCAGCTCTTCAGCTCAAGGCTAGTGCTCTACCACTTGAGCCACAGCACCACTTCCGGCTTTTTTTCTGCTTATGTGGTGCTGAGGAATCGAACTGAGGGCCTCCTGCATGCAAGGCAAGCACTCTACCACTGAGCCACCTTCCCAGCCCCTGTTTTTCTATTTCTTGATAGTCCCACTCTTTTTGTGCTTGTCCTGTGGCTTGAACTCAGGGCCTGAGGGCTGTCTCTGTGCTTTTTGGGTCAAGGTTAGTGCTCTTTCACTTGAGCCACAGCTTCACTTCTGGCTTTGTTTTGAAAATAAGAGTCTCATGACCTTTCCTGTACAAGCTGGCATTGAACTGTGATCCTCAGATCTCGGCCTCCTGAATAGCTAGGATTGCAGGCATGAGACATTGTTGTGTCGCTCCAATTTTTTTTAATTTAAAAAATTTTTATTATAAAGATATATGCAGAGGGGTTACAGTTATGTAACTCATGTAAAGAGTACATTTTTTAAAACAATGTCACCCCTTCCCATGCTCTCTCTCAGGTTTTCTCTCATCCCTACTTACAAGTTGTGTCGTTCATTGTTAACATAATGTCCAGTGAATACCATTGCTGCATTTGTTCATCATTGGTCCCTCCATTTCTTTGTCACCCTCTTACATTCCCAAAGACATGTAAATGAACAAACAGAACAAAAAGAAAAGAAAACCAAAACAACAACAAAGAAAAAATCTCTTGCTTCTATTTCTGCAGTTTGTTTTGATAAGTATTATTTTGTATAATCAGATGCACATAGGCATTTCACCTTTCTGTTCCTCTTCTAAGTCCAAAATATTTTTAATGAGAATCATAATGTTCAGCTCTAAAAAAAATCCACACACTATGTGGATCTGTAACTCAAAGGCACTACATGTCTGGAAGGTGGTTAGTAGCTTCAGATACAGAAGTCCTTAAAGAGTGAAAGCTAGTCTCATTGCAGTGGCAAAAGTTAATATAAATGAACCCTTCCTGCATTTGTGACAGATGCATCATTTCATCCTATTGTCACAACATTTCTATGGGGTAGTTACTTCCCACAACTGAGAGTACAGAAAAATTGAGTAACTTGCTTAAGTCTGTAAGTACCTGAATAGTGATTCAAACCCATTGTTGTAGGCCATTCTTGAGTCAATGCACCATGTCATGATACATGCAGAGCTGAAGTTACAAAGAGGAAGACAGGGCACAGGGAAATACATTATGAGAAATGTTTAAACACATATGAATAAATTAAATTTATATACATAAATATATAATGTATAAAACTATAATGTTTATATAATATATACAGATATAAAGAGAAATCTGTTTTTTAAGTACAATGGAAACACCAATGGCAGAAAATTTTGCCTGAGGCTAGGGGAGGGATAGTTATTGGACGATGAGATGGTGAATTGCAAATAGCGGGAGAGCTTATGAAAGACTCCATATGCATCTTCTGGCCCTGACCTAAAATTATGCATCTAGTGATTTTATGTTTTTGTTTTGTTTTGCTTAATACTAGACTCATTATCTTGGCTTTTGTGTGTCAGTAATTTTGATGGTTGGAACAGAAAGATATATTCTCAATTTTCATGTGGTCTTAGGATCTTTCCATATGGATTTTGTGTTGAGATAGTTTATTCAAGGCAGTTAGATGTTACTCAATGACTTTCAGTAAACAAATCGGAGAATGCAATGGTTGCATTTTTATGAGGATGTATGGAAATATTTTTAGTACATTTACAGATTCCGTTTAAAAATTTTTTATTTTCGTATTATTTTTAAGCAGTTGTACAAAGAGGTTTCAACTCAACAAATCAGTTTATAAGTACAATGCATCTTGATTGGTGTCATTTCTATCATCATTCTCTCTCATCTTTCTTAACTCTGCATTGAATTTTGTGATGCAGTTTGGTAGTTTGCATAACATTTCTTTCATTGATTGAAACAAATTTTGAAAATCCAACACAGCTTAAACAAGTTAAGGACTAAGCAATATCTTTAAATGGGAGATTTGTAAATTCACATTACAAGAGGAGCATGGATGGTAGGAAATGTGGATGAGTATCAGCAACAGGATGGAATAGGACTTTTGAGTCCTTATTTTAACAAAGAAGTACAAATTCAAACAACTCTTTACACATAAAAGTGTCTCCCCAAGAGCTAAGGAAACGAAGTGAGAGATTCTAGCACCTATCCATAGCACAAATTAAGCAGACTATAAGAAGGCAAGTTCAATGTTACCTTAGTCAGTCTTCCTCTAATGCCAAGCAGCACATTATGGAGAGACATATACTTCATGTGGAGAGGGAAAGGGGCGCTCAAGTTGGCATCTAACTCCAAAACCAGACCCACTCCAGTAATAATTGAGTGTTACACAAGCCCCCATAGCTTCAGAATCCAGGATAGTATTCACAGACTTGGCTCTGTGCAAGGATGCATTTTGTAGTCCCAGGCTTTAAGTCTGCTTGGCCAGTTTGTTCTCTGGGCTGCCCCATTGATATGGCTGACCTGCTTGAGCCAGGCTGTAGACAACCCTTAGCACTCAGAGGGTCCCCAATGCCACAGGCCTCAGGCCTGTTTCAGTGTCAGGCCAATTTCCATAGCCAAGGTGGGATCCCAGGACCAAGCTTCAAGTACAACCACTGCCAGGAAAATCCCTGTGAGCCGAGGTTCACAAGCTTTCCCCAGCAGCAGTTTAGCCTCACTGCCCTCAAACACTAGGCAGATACCTATGGACACAGGCGTCAAGCCTATTCAGTGTGTGGCTAGCCTCTGTGGCTCCATCCTTCAAACTTGTTCCCATGGTCTTGTATTTTACCACACTTAGGGTCCAAGTCTGTCTGGGTAGGTCACTGAATTGGCCCTATGGACCCAAGCTCTGAATTTGTTTTTGTGTACAGCAGTTCCAGGGCATCCTAGGTAGCCTTAAAACGCATGCAGGACCTTGTAGGGAATTAGACACTTTTCTCTGCTATTTTTATTTATTTGTTAATATATTTGCTAGTTCTCTCAAGCAACACTTGAATGTCAAGTGAGTACTGAGATGGAAGGATGAAATAACACAGTTTCTACCTGCTGGAGAATCACCATCCAGTTTAAAATCAAAAATTCTTCTGTATACCTCCTAACTCCCTGCTCCTTGCTCCCTGCTGGCACTGGGTTTGAACTCAGTTTCATGCTTGTTTAGATGGCCTGGCTGTTCTCCTAGGGCCCTAGTACTTGAGCCAGTCCTCCAGCCCAGCTTTTGGGTAGTTATTTTGGAGATGATGTCTTGTGCACATTTTTATTTGGCCTGGCTTTGAACAATAATCTTCTTAATTAGCTAGGATTACAAGTGTGAGCCTCCTGCAACATAGTTTAGCAGCTAATTTTTAAATATAGGTAATGAGCTTTGATCAGTAGTCTGGTTTAAGTAAGTGTGAAAAAATCAAGATTTTTATTTCTCTCTCTCTCTCTTTTTTTTTTTTGCTGGTCTTGGGGCTTGAACTCAGGGCCTGAGTGTTGTCCCTGAGCCTCTTTGTGCTCAAGGCTAGTGCTCTACCACTTGAGCCACAGTGCTACTTCCAGCTTTTTTCTGTGTAGATTATTGAAGTTAAGATTCTCATGAACGTTCCTGCTCTGGCTGTCTTCAAACCACAATCCTCAGATCTCAGTCTCCTAAGTAGGATTATAGGCTTGAACCATCAGTGGCTGGCTTAAGGTTTTATTTCTCTTAAAAAATAAAAGCCTTCGTGTTTGAAGTTGTATTTTATTTGCTTGCTTTAACTGATATGAAAACATTTCTTATATCTGCTAATTTGCCTGAGGCTAGACTTCATTTACATACTACCAGTAATTATTATTTTTATTATTTTTTTTTGTTTTAATGGTACTAGGGTTTGAGCTCAGCACTTTTCACTTGTTAGGTAAACATTCTTCTACTGAGTCATGTATCTAGTCCTTTTTTTGCCCTAGTTATTTTGAGACATGGTCTTGTTTATTTACTACCTAAAGGCGTTTGGACTGTGATCTCTAATATATATATATATACATATATATATATAGTCTAATATATATATATATATGTATATATTCCTTACATAGCTGGGATGACTGTTTCATGTCACCATGTGCAGGTTCCTCTGTTGATATGGAATCACATGATTTCTTTTGTCTGTGCAATACTGGAATTATGATTCTGTTGATCTCAGTCTTTCATATAGCTGGGATGACAGGCAAACACTAATGATCCTGGCTCTATCAGTACATTTCTTTCCTTTGCTAGTCCTGTGGCTTGAACTCAAGGAACTGCCCCTGAGCTTCTTTTGCTCAAAGCTAGCACTCTACCACTTGAGCCACAGTGCCACTTCTGGCTTTTTCTGTTTATGTGGTACTGAGGAATCAAACTCAGGGCTTCATATATGCTAGGCAAGCACTCTACCACTAAGCCACATTACCAGCCCTCTATCAGTATATTTCTAAAGAAAGATGAATACTTTCTATCACTTTTGGAATGAGAAAGGAAATAAGTAAATAAATGGTTAATGAATTAGATCAAGCACAAATCAAATTGAGCTAAGAATATAACTGAAACTGTACTGGAGTAAGAGTGTGATTACTAAACATGAGTTAAACCCATGTGTCTACATAAATTGTGCATTTTAAGATTCAAGAGTCTTAGACAAAATATGAGAAGAGGATGTCAGTCATCAAGATATGGTTATTATAAAACCAGATATATAATGAAATATACAGACATTATTTCCAAAGTAGTCACAACATCACCTCTTGCCCTGTTTTGTTTGCATAAAACTTTTTTTATTGTGAAAATACCATACAAAGGGGTTACAATTACATGAGCAAGGTAATGAGTACATTTCTTATCAAGCATTGTTGCCTCCTCCTGTGTTTCCCCTTCCCATCCCTTCCCATAGCCCCCCTGCACCAAAGTTGTAAATTCATTTTTTCATGATGTCTTGTACATCTCGTTGTTTCAAAGGGTCCACCTGTATCCCTATTTAAACAATTTGTTTTTCCCTTCCCCTCCACAAATTATACCAACATCAAATACAGTGAAAACAGGGGTTTTATATCATGGGGGAGGGACATACAAACCAACAAAACTTGTTTTTAGTGCATAATTAATGTATTATAGTTTATATTTGAAGTTACAATTTGATATGTTTTTTGTGTTCAAGTACTGAGGTCTGGCCACTGTCCTTGAGGTTTTTTGCTCAATAATACTACTCTATCACTTGAGCCACAGCTCCATTTCTGGCTTTTTGGTAGGTAATTGGAGATAAGTCTCATGGACTTTCCTGCCTGGGCTGGCTTTGAAACTTGATCCTCAGATTTCCTCCTTCTGAGTAGCTAGTACAAACATGAGCCACCGGTGCTGCACAATTTGGTACATTTTTAACAGTATGTGAGTTTAAATTCAGGATCTTGTGCTTGCTACGGTGGTATTCTACACGTGAGCAACATACCCAGCTTCTTTTATTTGTACTGGTTAATTTCAGATAGGGTCTTCCTTTTTGCCTGGCCCTGAATCACCATCCTCCTATTCTATGCTTCTCATCATAGCTAAATTGATAGCAGCACACTGCCATGCTCAGCTTATTTCATTAAGATGGATTCCTGTGAATTTTAATCCTAGAACTTTAATCCTCTTGATATCAGGCTCCCACATAACTAGGATGACAGATAAAAGCTACCACACCTAGAGAAGGGATTTTGCAAACTTTTACACTCAGTCTACTTTTAAACCATCATATTTTTAATCTCAGCCTCCAGAATAACTAAGGTTACAGGCATGATCCACCCTGCCCAATTTATTTAATACATCTTACGATATGTATGTATCTAAGAAGCCACCACACTGGTCAAGTTAAACAAAATTATCTATTACCCAAAGTTTCCCCATCCTCTTCTTTTAAAATTGACAAAACATATTTATCTAGTATGATATATTTTGAAATACATATATACTGCTGTGAAATGGCTAAAACAAGCTAATTAACATAGGCACTGTTTCACATACTTACCACTTGTTACAGTAAGAACACAAACTCTATTGTCAATTTCCAAAAATACTTTTCAATGTTAATGACTGTGACTCTAATCACAAAATTGTATGGTAAATCCATTGAACTTTTCCTCCTACTGAATATTTGTATTGTGGGACCAGTATCTCCACAGATCTATTCCTACGATCAACCCCTGACTGAATTTGTTTCATTTCAATATTACATACACCTACGTCTGGGCATTTACACAAATGACCACAAACAAAGCCACACTAAAGCTACCAGCACAACTATGTTTATTGCAGAATTATTTACTATAGCTAAGATATGGAATCAACACAGATGCCCCTCAGTAGATGAATGAATCAAGAAAATGTAGTATATATATATATATATATATATATATAAAGAATGACACCACCTCATTTGTAAGGAAATGGAAAGACTTGGAAAAATCACATTACGTGTAGTAAGCCAGACACAAAGAAACACAGCTCCCATGGTTTCTTTATTTGTAATAATTAGTACATATCTAGGATACTTTTAGCAGATGAGCAGAATAGCTCAATAGTTATGTACATATGACCATTAAGATGTTGCTAAACAAAATGAAGTCCAAGACATGGATACAAGAGGATTTTCTTTGTTGTTGTTGTTTTTAATGTACTATGTGATTTTTCTTGTTTCCTTTGTATGCATATAGCATATCCCCTGTTGTCACTGCACTCGATTTTGGTGCCTTGGGTATTGGATACACATTTATCTGAACTTAGGGAAGGGAAGGGGAACAACAAAATGGTGAGACAAAGGACAAGGCGGGAACCAGTGCAACACCAGTGCTCACAAGACACGTTGTAAATGATCTGTACAACTTGGGGGAGGGAAATTGAGGGAGTAGGGAAAGAGGGAGAAAAATGAGTGAAGGGATAACAAGTTAGACAAGAAATGTAATCACTACCTTACTTATGTAACTGTAACCTCCTTAACAATAACTAAATAAATAAACTTGGAAAAAAGTTTTAAATACAAAAAATTACATATATAAATGAGATCATACAGTACTTGTCTTTCTGTGATGATTAATTTCACATGACATAGTTATATTTAGTTATATTCATGTTGTTACAAATGACAGCACTTCACTCTTTGGCTGAATAGTACTCCACTTTGTGTGAGTACCACATTTTCTTTATTTATTCATCAGTTAGTAGCCACATTTTGGTTATTCTGAATAGTGGTGCAATGAACACCAGCATGAAGGTATTTCTTCAATATACTCAATTCATTTCTGTTGAATACATACTAATGTGATTGCTGGATCATCTGGAAGTTCTATTTTTAGTTTTTCTTTTTCTTTTTTGCCAGTCTTGGTGCTTGAACTCAGAGCCTGGGCTCTGTCCCTGAGCTTCTTTTGCTCAACACTAGTGCTCTACCACTTGAGCTGCAACACCACTTCTGGCTTTTTCTGTGTATGTGGTTCTGAGGAATCGAACCCAGGACTACATCAAATGCAGTGCATGTGAGGCAAGCACTCTACCACTAAGCCACATTCCCAGCTCCTTTAGTTTTTCCTTTTTTTGAGGAATTTTCATAATGGCTACCCTGTAGCCACACCTCCAGCCCTGTGTTAACTTTTATCACATCATTTAAATGCTTAATTTGGTTATAAATGCTCACCATTTTTACCCCATCTGTCTTTCTCCCATAGTACTCATATGTTAACCCTCTCTCAATGATAACTACAACATGCAAATATGCTAGTTACACCAACTGGCTACTGGAGCATATCACTTATACTAAAGAAAGGTGTTTCCTGCCTTTTGTGTGTGAGTCTGGCAGAAAATTTCAGAATATCCCTATGGATAGCAGTATACAGTTCAAAACCTAAAATTAGCTGGGCATTAGTGTCTCACACCTGTAATCTTAGCTACTCAATAGGCTGAAATCTGAGGATCATATTTTGAAGCCAGCCCAGGCAGGAAAGTCTGTGAAATTCTGTTTTCCAGTTAGCTTGCAAAAAGCTAGAAGTGGAGCTGTGTTACAAAAGGTAGAATGCTAGTCTTGAATGTAAAAAACTAAGGAGTAGTGCCATGGCCCTGAGTTCTAGCCCAAATACTAGCAAAATAAAATAAGATAAAAATTGAAATGAAATGAAATAAATTGAAATAAAATTATTTGTTATCTATTTGCAATTCTAATTTCATTAGAATCCTGTATTTTATTTTGTAACCCTATTCTCTGGGCCTCAGTTTTCTCATCTATAAAAAAATGGACATGGTAGTCATTCTCATGTCACAAATTTCTTTTGAGGGTTAAATAACTGTATGCATAGTTGATAACAGACTCTGGTACATGGTAGGGCTCAATAGTGGGAACTTCTCCTCTATGTAAAGTCGTTGGCTTTTCACCTGCATCAGAACTATCAAAGTCTCATGCTTTCTCCCCCTAAAATGAATCACAGAGAATATCCCCTTTGTAATTTGATTTTACTAAATGTTTCTCTTCCTTGCTTCCACTTGCTTTGTATTTCATTTAAAACTCTTGGCATGAGAAATATTATATGGAGCCCTTTGGCCATTTGTGTTCCCACCATGCCCAGCGGGGCAGCAATTCAGAAATAAAACTTTTTCTGCCTGAAAAAAAGAAATATTACATGGGGATACAGTGTATTTATAATACCATGATGAAATTTTAGATTATTTTGGGGAATAATATAGACAATATAAGCATGTATTAATTCACATTCATAAAGGAAAGGAATATGAATATGTGTTCAGATGGTAGAAGTTTTCGTTCATGATTTTTTTTGCCAGTCCTGGGGCTTGAACTCAGGGCCTAAGGCACTGTCTCAGAGCTTCTTTCGCTCAAGGCTAGTATTCTACCAATTGAGCCACAGAACCACTTCTGGCTTTTTCTGTTTATGTAGTACTGAAGAATTGAACCCAGGGCTTCATGCATGCTAGGCAAGCACTCTACCACTAAGCCACATTCCCAGCCCTGGTCATGAACTTTTTTGTCCTAGTTTGGTAAGCAACTAGTTCTGTAGCTTTGAACATGTCATTTCACCTCTCTGGGCCTCATTTTTTCTCATTTGTGAAATGATGAGGTTCATGATCACTACTGATTGAGTTGTCAGAATTTGTGTTCTGTTGGATTTCAGTAAAGGCTGGAAACATACAGGAAAATAGTGTCATGCTCCAATTCTCTACACATTTAAAGCTAGCAAACTAATGTTGGATATCAGTGGAGTAAAAAAGGCTCATGGAAGGGAAAAGAGTTTTGGAAGGACAGATGGCAGTGCTAAGAACACATTTTTTTCCCTTCATACTGAGTAACTTTAGCATTCACTGAAAGGTTGACCTTGGTGCCTATGCAGATGTTTTACATTAATAATATAGTTATCAAGTTGACAACAGACCTCGTTATTTGTCAGATACTATTTAAAGAAGTTTGCATATATTAGGTCTTTGATTTTATTACAACTTTGTTTAGGAAGTATAATTAGTTCTTCTATTTTGCTGACCAAGGAACAGATTTACAGAAATTGTATCCTTGGACCATAAATTCATGAAACCTTTTAAAAAAAAGTATGAGAACTATTTAAAATGAAAAAAGGAAACAGTGCTAATTTTTGAGAAATCTGAAATTCTAATTAAAGGAGTTTTTTTCTGCATCATACACAGGGCTCAAAGCTAGCAAGACTATAGGCCAATGCTTCTACAGAGCCAATTTAGCTAACTATCATTTTTTGGCATGTATGTGAGTGTTGGTCCTGGGGCTTGAATTCAGGGCCTAGGCACTGCTTCTGAGCTTTTTTGCTTAAGGTAGTATACCACCACTTGGGCCACAGCTCCATTTCCAGCTTTTTTTTTCTGTAGTTAACTGGAGATAAAAGTTTGCATTACAAGCCGGGTGCTGGTGGCTCACGCTTGTAATCCTAGCTACTCAGGAGGCTGAGATCTGAGGATCATGGTTCAAAGCAAGCGCTGGCAGGAAAGTCCATGAGACTCTTATCTCCAATAAACTACTAGAAAACTGGAAGTGGTGATGTGGTTCAAACAGTAGAGCGCTCACCTTGAGCTGAAGAGCTGAAGGACAGCGCCCAAGCCCAGAGTTCAACCAAAAAAGAAGTTTGTATTACAGACTTTTCCTGCCCAAGTTAGCTTTTAACTGCAGTCCTCAGATCTCAGCCTCCTGATCAGCAAGGATTACAGGCATGAGCAACTGGCACCCAACTTGTAACCATCTTAATTAAGAAAACCACACTTGTCACAGAGAATTTTCCAATCACATGATCTTTCCTATGTCTTCTACCCCTTTGTTTACCTTCCATGAACCCAGTCAGGTACAATGCCTCTGGAGTGTTCAGACTCCAGATTTTCTCTTTGTTACCATTTGGCTGTGCTCTCCAATGCTCAAACGTACTCTTGCCCCAACTCTTAACAAATCAGGTTAGTGCCTGGCCCATTCCTGGCATACAATTTAGCCAATCCTGTGTGCCTTACTACCTGATACTGAGCCAACAAAGCAGAAGCCTATTTACTTTGCCAATATTTGCTTACCTGGGAAGGAGAGTTTTAATAGCTTCCACTGACGTAAAACTGAGCTACTCATGTCTCCACACATCACTACTGAGAGCTGAGGCCAGTATTTCCTGTCCTTCCACTATGGCAAACTGCTAGAGCTGAAGATGAAGGATAGGCTTGAGGAACTGAAAAGCCTAATAAACCAAGGAAGAGACTTTGCAGAGTTGGACGATAATTTGGTTTTTGACAATGCAGCTTTCAAGGTCAGTGAGACTAACTCTCTACAGAAGTTCTTTCAGGAAGTGGCTGAGCTGTCCCTGGAGCTGACAGATCTAAAAGGGCTGTCTGAGTTAATAGATAAAAAGCAGCAAGATGTATTATGCTGCACTACAGAGGAGAGTGTGTTCACGGAGAAGAATGATTTGAATATCATGAAGGCTTCTTTTGCCAGCCAAGCCCAGTTCATCTATCCCCAAATAACTGCCATCCAGCATGAACTGACCACGGACTGTAAGTATTGGCGGGTTGAACACCGCATCCGTCAGAGCCAACTCTCTGTCCTCCTCAGTCGCTACCATGCCATCATGAGCCATCACTTTGTCTGTGAGGCAAAGTATAGGGTAAGGCTGAAGGAGAAGATGTTGAGGCAGGCTGAACTAGCAGGCCTGAAGCTTCAGGAGGAAGACCTGGAGAATCTGGTGGCTAGCTCTCTGGCTCCTCCAATTGTGGGTCATGATCTAGATATCTTGAAAGCTAAGCAGGTCCTGGCTGTGGCCCAAGTCCGTCACCAGCAGCTACTGGACCTGGAGTATGAGATCAGTGAGTTACATACCATCTTTCTCCAACTGGAGATACTCATCTCAGAGCAACAGGAATTGGTGGATAACATTGAGTACAACATTTTGCACACCCAAGACTACATTGAACAGTCAAACGAGACAATGAAGAAAGCTTTTAAATGTAAGCGCCCATCACGTTTTTTGATGATGGTATCCACTGTGGCAGGACTCTGTGCCTGTTGTACATGCCTTTCCTGTATGACCAGGACCCTAAATTGAGCAGCACATGGATCTACTGGTGGTATGAGCAACTGCTAGAGAAAAAAAAGCATTATTAGCTCTATTTTGATGCCTAAACTTCATCTGTACAAATGAATGTTCAGTACTGAATCTGTCAAACCAAATGTGATTTGCTTGTTTTATCCAGTGGAGCCGTGCAGTAAAGCTGTGGTTCTCCCTTGTTCAGAAGTTAGTGTTTTCTTTTTCCTTTTCACCACTGCTTGTTCTAGGTACCAGAATGATACCTTTTTCTTCTCTTTTCTCCCATCAGAACTTTACTAGATATTTCTTTCTAAGGGAATGACAAGCAATAGAATGGGACATTTCCCATCAAAACCTCAGCACAGCAAAGAATGCATATCAAATACTGAGTTGGGGTATAAAAGATGGCAATTGGTGGGCCATGATAGGGATGGCAGACTGCTTAAAAGCAGTTTTAAAAACATTGATTGAGAGAATAGAGGATGAAGGGCTGGCTATTGTGGAAAAATTATAGGAAACTAGAGGACAAGTTTGAATGTTCTGTGCAAAGATAAGGATATAGGGCTAGGCACCAGTGGCTCATGCCTGTAATCCTAGCTACTCAGGAGGCTGAGATCTGAGGATCACAGTTCAAAGCCAGCCCAGGAAGGAAAGTCCATGAGACTATTATCTCCAACCAGAAAACCAGAAGTGGCACTGTGGCTCAAATGGTAGAGTGCTTGTCTTGAGCTGAAGAGTACAGGGACAGCACCCAAGCCCTATAACCGACCCCCCCCAAAAAAAGATAAGGATATAGGGATGACATTAGCAGGAATAAAACTTAGCATGTGAGCTATCTGCTGTCCTAGGCTTACCCACCTTCATGTTATTCTAGTAATAAAATTTTCTATTCTGTGGGGTTTCAAGTAGCCTTAATAAGTGAAGGCCACAGGTTAGTAGTATGTGTGGAAGAAGAAATCTAAGGGAGTTTAGTGGGGAGAGATTTCCTTGATATAGATCCATGTGGATCCTGATCAGGAGATCAGGGCTTGTGAGAGCAGCCCAAACTCTATGGGTGACCAGGAAAGGCTTAGAAATATTTAGCTTCAGTGACTTAAGAGGGACTTGCGACTAGGCACTATTGACTTCTGCCTGTCATCTTAGCTTCTCAGGTGGTTGAGACTTGGAGGATCTCAGTTGAAAATCAGAAGTGGGGGAAAAAATGTCCAGAAGACTATATCTCCAATTAACCAGCAAAATGCCAGACTGGAGGCATGACTCAAGGGGTAGAGAATCAGCTATGAGCAAGAAAATTAAGTGGGAATGAGACACCAAGTTCAAGCCCCAAATCTGGGACACTCACACACACACAGAGACTTGGGGCCAGGCACAAGTTTTGACAAGCACATGAGCCCTTTTCGCTGTCTGTTGTAGAAGGATATCTTTAAGTTATTCATTTCTTTAAGGAAGGGATTTTGTGAAACTAGTTCCAAAGAGCAAACACATTTTTGTATTTACATCTTTCTGTTTCAAGAACTATAACACCTTTAACTTGAACCTCCCTTTCTTTAAATTCTTTCTATGTTTTTCGTAGTACTAGCCTGCAGACTGTATCATTAGTATTTTCATTGGTTTAGTTGATGCAATTCATGTCCTTTAGAGAAACACATCTGAAAGGACAAGATTCAGAATATTTTTAGATTTCTTGTTTAACATTTAAATGAGAATTAAATTCTGTGGGAATGTGATGTGTAAAAGTGACTTTAAAGTGTTATAAATACCATACACTGTTGTAATCCTTGTTGAACTGCCATTGGTACAATAACAGATAACAGATGCCTGCAAGTGTCATTTTATGGAGACTGGCTCCCTCAGATAATGGAGTTGAGTTTTCAAAAATCTCCACCATCTTGCTGCTAGTTTCCTAGACAATGCCACCATCAACAATATAAGTGAAATTGATGTTTATGTATTCTAATATTAAGTAAAATAAATGCATAAACCCATAATAATCTCCTTTCTTACACTATGGATAGGCATTTAGCTATAAAATTGGATGCTGAGCTTCTAGGATTCGGGATGGTACTTTCTTAGGTCATGATAAGGACAGGTTTATTTATTTATTTTGGTCTTTTCTTTTTTGGTACTGGGGATCAAACCCAGAACGTTGCACTTGCTAAGCAAGTGCTTTGCCACTGAGCTACATTTCAGCCCAAAGAGAGTTTTGAATGCCTCTATCCTTTGGTCATCAGTAAATTTCCATATTTTATTGTTATTTTAGTCAATATTGTTCAATATTCTGCCAAAGCTACTGGTCATTTGAGAGACTGTGAATTGAGGGAAGAGATTTTTCTTTTTCTTTTTTTTTGGGGGGGGGGTCCGGTCATGGGGCCTGAACTCTGGGCCTGGGCACTTGAGCTCTTCAGCTCAAGGCTAGCGCTCTACCCCTTGAGCCACAGCGCCATTTCTGGCTTTTTTTTTTAATGTGGTGCTGAGGAATCGAACCCAGGGCCTCAGGCCTGCAAGGCAAGCACTCTACCACTGAACCACCTTCCCAGCTCCGAAGAGATTTTTCTTTTAAAAATGTTTATTGTTATTGTAAAGGTGATGTACAGAAAGGCTACAATTACATAAGTCAGATAAAGAGTGCATTTTTTTTTGGAAAAATGTCATCCCTTCCCTGACTCTTTCATACTTTTTCCTTCCAGTCCCCACCTACAAATTGCATAGTTCATTTTCAACATAATGTCTAGTGAGTATCATTGCTACATTCATTCACCTTTTTTTGGGGGGGTCTGGTTGTGGGGCCTGAACTCTGGGCCTGGGCTCTGTCCCTCAGCTCTTCAGCTCAAGGTTAGCGCTCTAACACTTGAGCCACAGAGCCACTTCTGGCTTTTTTCTTTTTTCTTATGTGGTGCTGAAGAATCGAACCCAGGGTCTCATGCATGCAAGGTAAGCGCTCTACCACTGAGCTACCTTCCCAGTCCCTCATTCACCCTTTATCCCACCATTTCTGTGTCTCCCTTCTCTGCTCTACCATCCCAAAGACAGATAAATGAACAAACAAGACAAAAGTAAATGAAAGCAGAAACAGCAACAAAGAAAAAAAATAAACCTCTTATTTCTACTTGCTGGAGTTATTTTCATAAATATTCTTTTACATCATCAGATGCACATAGGTATTGTACCTATGTCATCTGCTCCTAAGAATATCCTCCTTTGGTCTCACTCTGTGTGAATGCTAGAGCCTGTATAATTTATTATGTCCTGGTGTATTTTTCTTCTTTTACCAGGAAGAGATTTTTCTATTGCTAGGTGCTATAACTGACCATCATTTTCTTTTGTCAGTTACGGGGATTGAACTCTGGTTCTGGGCACTGTCCATGAACCTCTTTGTGTTCAAAGCTAGTGCTCTACAAGTTGAGCCACAGCACTATTTCTGTTTTTTGAGTGGTTAATTGAAGATAAGAGTTTCATGGCACCCAGGCTCTGATGGCTCATGCCTGTAATCTTAGCTACTCAGGAGGCTGAGATCTGAAGATCATGGTTTGAAGCCAGCTCAGGCAAGAAAGTCCATGAGACTCTTATCTCCAATAAACTACTCAAAGAAGCCAGAAAGATGCTGTGACTCAAGTGGTAGAGTGCTCTCCTTGAGCAAAAGAAGCTCAAGGACAGAGCCCAGGACCAGAGTTCAAGTCCCAGGACTGGCAAAAAAAAACAACAAATAAAAAACTATACCCCCCCAAGACCCCAAAACTTATCTGCCTGGGCTGGCTTTGAACTGCAATCCTTAGATCTCAGCCTCTGGAGTAGCTAGGATTATAGGTGTGAGGCACCAATGCCTCTCTTGAGCATCATTTTTGAAATAACACTTTTAAACCATGGAGGCTGTATCTAGAATCTGTGCAGTGTGTGTGTGTGTGTGTGTGTGTGTGTGTGCACGTGTGTGCGTGTGCGTGCATGTGCTTGCATGTGCACGGGTGCATGCTGGTTCTGGGGCTTGAACTCAGGGCCTGGATTCTGTCCTTGAACTTTGTTGGCTCTCTATCAATAATACCACAGCTCCACTTCTGGCTTTTTTGGTGCTTAATTGGAAATAAGTGTTTCAGGGAATTTCCTGCATGGGCTGTTTTTGAATTGCAATCCTTAGATCTGAGCCTCCTAAATAGCTAGGATTTCAGGCATGGACTACTGGTGCCTAGCTTGTATCTAGAAAAGTTATTCCAGCAAAAGAGTGTATCATTAGCTTGTAAGAGTTTGCATGTATGTGGAGAAGAGGTATGGGGAGATGAGATAGTGGTACAGATTTTAGAAAAAGAGCAGAGTAATAACTGCATACTTAAACACACAAAGTACATGGATCATTTTTATTTATTATAGTGAGCAGAAAAGAATTCTTGATGTAATATCTAATTATTTATACATGTTTTCCAGTTATCAAAGGACTGTGTCATCTCTTATCTCCTTTGAACCTCTCAACACTCTTAGGAAGTAGGCAAAAATTATTACTTCTGTTTCATGGATAAGGTACCCAAATCACCTTGGGCATGTGAGGTGAGATGCCCTAGTTACTATCCCTGTGGATTTTGTACCATCACACCCCTCATGACACAGGGTTTAATAAACGGAACTCTGTAGATCCTAAACTACTGCATGTGTGGCTAACCATACAAAGACCATGTGGACACTGACTTTTGATCAAGTTATTCTTTTCACAAGTGAATTCCTCAAAAGGCACTCAGATCTCTGCTCAGAATAGTGTTGGCAAATATTAACCTGTGGTGCCTTAACTACCTTATCACTGGAAGGGAAGTCAGTTTGTACTTAATGCACGAAAGCTAAGCCCCACCTTCCTCACCCATATTGTTTAAAATTGTGATCAACCTATCTCTTCATTCTCCCAGTTAGTGCTAAGTGAGTCACTTTAGCTCAGCTACAGGCTTTGGGAAGTAAGTGAGGTTAAACAAGTGGCTATGTCTTGTGGAAATGACCAGAAGACAAGTGAAGAAGCATATGTGGATGTGTGGGAGTGCCATGGAATAACAGTTCCTATCACTGCACACATGCACATACACAAAGTGACTTCATTTAAAAAATTGTACATAACCTATCATATTAAAATCTTTTGTGCCAGTCCTGGGGCACAGAACTAAGGGCCTGGTTATGCCTCTGAGCTTTCAGGCTAAAGGCTTGTGCTCTATTACTTGAGTCACAGCTCCATTTCTGGGTGGGTTTATTTTTTCGTGATTAATTAGAGATTAAGAGTTCTATGGACTTTCTTGCCCTAACTGGCTTTGAACCACAGGTCTTCAGATCTCAACCTCCTGAGTAGCTAGGATTACAGATGGGAGCCACTAGTGCCTGGCTAAAATTTTTATAAAAATAAATGATATTTGTGAACATTATACAAATATTTTTATAAGTGGAGTGAAAAAGGAAACATTATAAAAAGAATGACTCACAATCTTATGCCTTAGAAATAATTACAGCTACTATTGTAACATACATTTCTTTAATATGTCTATGCTAGTCATTCTTTAGAGTTTGTACATACTATGCATTTTACCGTATACTATCAAGTCATTAGTAACAATTAACAGTTGTTTTATGGGGTACAGATACAGTATAGTCTGGTGGTAGAGCTCTTATGTAGCATGTTCAAGGCCCTGGGTTCAATCTTCCACACCAAAAAAAGACGCTTTTGCCTAGACTGGAAATACTTCATTTACACCTTGCTTCAGAATTGTCTCAGGTATGTTTCTAACTCCACAGCAAAGCCTCTGTCTCTAATACCTCTTCTTTCTTACCACCTTTGGCAACATTGTCAGTTAAGTTCTTGCTTCTAGGAATGGGTCAGTGCTATGCAGCTAGGTTTTGTGTGTCCTATGTTGTCCCCAGTACATATACCTAGTTTTATATTCGTTTTTTTTTTTTGCCAGTTTACAAAGTGCTTTGGAGGCTCTATGGTTATAGTTACAATGCAGTTATGAATTATCTTCCAGAATTTATTCTTTCAGTTTTAAGAGACTGGGAACATTTCCTGAGTTTTTCAGAGGCTTCTTAAGTTATCTGCTGAGTTTGTGGTAGTAAATTATTTATATTATAAAACAAATGCTTCATGAGCTTAAACTACATGTTTAGGGCTTTGCTGCATGCTGTGGGTGGTCCAAAGGCAGATGTGACTTTGCCGTAGAGGGGTTGTGTGGGAAAATAAGACATAAACAAAAAACTTAATTTAAAAACCAGATTTATGAAACAACTCAAAGCAATCTTACTGGATATACTAGTACATTTTAGTGTAGAGACACTTGTCTTTTTTCAGTCAAACAAAGTTTACAATTATTGATAAATTATGAATTATTCATTTATTCCAAGTAGATTTGAGTATTCAAAGGAGAGTATTCATGGGAGACAGAAGAGTTGTCTCATTCAGTCTTGCCTCACTTTGGTTTGATAGATCTTATCCTTGCTCAATATTTTGCAGTTTTAAAAATATCAATATCTCATTAGAACTTAAAAACCTTGTAAAGCAAATAGGTAAAGTACTGTTATTCCCATCTTACCAGACTTTGATCTTCCTTTTTTAATTGTTTTCTCTTCACTGCTATTCATGGATTTTTGTTCCATGAATATCTGCTTACTAGTGTTCCTTGGAGAATAAGGATGTTTCATGGAGTAGATTTAGAAATGCAAGATCAAGAATGATCACAAACAAGACCATACTAAACCTACCAGAACAACTATGTTTGTTGCAGCATTATTTACCATAGCTAAGCTATGGAACCAACCCAGATGCCCCTCAGTAGATGAATGGATCAAGAAAATGTAGCATATATACACATGGAATTCTATGCCTCCATCAGAAAGAATGACATTGCCTCATTTGTTAGGAAATGGAAAGACTTGGAAAACATTCTATTAAGTGAAGTAAGCCAGGCCCATAGAAACATAGGTCCCATGTTTCCTTTATTTGCAATAACTGGTATATGTCTGTGACAAGCAGAAAAGGTCAGATAAGTTGATGTTAGGCTTAATGAACCCCAAGATAGGGACTCAGATGGTTTTCTTTCTTGCTATGCTTCTAACATATTTATAGGGTGATTTTTTTTGTTGCTTTGTATGCCCGTCTCCCACAGTATAACGCCTGTTTTCACTGTATTTAATGTTGGTATAATTTGGTGAGAGAAAGAAAACAAATTGTTTAAATAAGGATACAGGTGGACCCATTGCAACAATGAAATTTACAAGATGCTATGTTGAAAAACGAACTTTACAACTTTGGCGGGGTGGGGGTGGGAAGAAGGGGGGAAGTAGAGTCCTGGAGATTGGAGGGCAGGGATGGTAAGGGAAAAAAAAGGATGAAGCAACAATGCTTGATAAGAAACATACTCATTATCTTGCTCATGTAATTGTAACCCCTCTGTACAGTATTTTCACAATAAAAAACTTATTAATAAAAAAGAAAAGGTCAGATAAGTTTATGTATGTGAAATGAACCCCAAGATAAGTATTCAAATGTTTTTTCTTTCATGCAATTGTTTCTAACATATTTTTAAGATTATTTCTTTGTTGCTTTGTATGTCCCTCCCCCATGGTATAACCCCTTCTTTCACTGTATTTGATTTTGGTATAATTTGTGGAGGGGAAGGGAAAAAACAAATCGTTTAAATAGGAATACAAGTGGACCCATTGCAACAATGAAATGTACAAGTCGTTATGTCAAAAAATGAACTTTACAACTTTGGAGGTGGGGGGAGTGGGGG
>NW_012267296.1:9802360-9803111 GCF_000151885.1 Dipodomys ordii
GGTGCTGTAGCTCAAGTGGTAGAGCGCTCGCCTTGAGCTGAAGAGCTGAGGGACAGCACCCAGGCCCAGAGTTCAAGCCCCACGACCGACAAAAAAATAAAATAAAATAAAATAAAAATAAAAACATCAGAAGTAGAGCTGTGGCTCAAGTGGTAGAACAAGTGGTAGCAAAAAATGCTCAGAGAGAGTGTCCAGTCATTGAGTTGAAGCCTTAGTATTGGCAAAGAAAATAGAAAATAAAAGTAACCCCCTGTTTTCACTGTATCTGATTCCAGCGCTGTGCATCTTGTATATACATTTTTCTATTTCGGGGAGCAAAAGGGAAACAACAAAATGCTGAAATAAGGATACAGGTTGACCCATTGTAACAGTGAGATGTACAAGACACTGTGTAGAAAATGAACTTTACAATATTGGGGTGGGGGTGGGGAGGGAGAAGTTGGGGAGGTAGGGAGGGAAGGGATGGTAGGGGAAAAACAAAGGAGGTATCAATGCTCAATAGGAAATGTACTCATTACCTTACTCATGTAACTGTAACCCCTCTGTACAGTATTTTTACAATAAAAATATATATGATATGTGAAAAAAGAAAACAAAAGAAAGGAAAAGAAGAACAAGAGTTACAGAGGGAGAGAAAGGAAGACAGAAAGAAAGAAAAAAGAAAGAAAGAAAGAAAGGAAGGAAGGAAGGAAGGAAGGAAGAAAGAAAGAAAGAAAGAAAGAAAGAAAGAAAGAAAGAAAGAAAGAAAGAA
>NW_012267296.1:9804669-9810490 GCF_000151885.1 Dipodomys ordii
GATGGGAAGGGATGGGAAGGGGAAACAAAGGAGGAGGCAACAATGCTTGATAAGGAATGTACTCATTATCTTGCCCATGTAATTGTAACCCCTTAGTATGGTATTTTCACAATTATAAAAAATAAAAAGAAAGACCAACTTGGAGTTCATTTCACTTAGCATCATCTTATATGGTCATGTGTACATAGCTATTGAGCTATTCTGCTCATCTGCTAAGATTATCCTAGATGTATACTAATTATTACAAATAAGGGAAACCATGGGATTTATGTTTCTTTGTGTCTGGCTTACTTCACTTAATATGATTTTTTCCAACTCTTTCCATTTCCTTACAAATGGGGCAGTGCCACTCTTTCTGATGGAAGCATAGAATTCATCTATCTATCTATCTATCTATCTATCTATCTATCTATCTATATCTATATCTATATCTATATATATCTCACATTGTTTTGCATTCCCTACAGGAAGATGTCAGTCATGGGAGGTGAATAATAGAGCATCACAAACAAACCCACAGATCTACATCATGGTTCTTCAAGTTACACCATTTTTTCTCTTTTGGAGTTAAGAACTCTCAGCATACATTTTAATCATTATCTTGACTGAGTACTTTATTTCTGATTGGCTAGGAACATTTCAGTATTAATTATTGAAACCACACTTCTTTTAACCTAGCTTGATGCTAAGGGATTAGGGCAGGACAGAAGTCTACATAGGAGACAGAGCTAGGGAAATATAAGTCTGAATGTGAGTGTTTATATGAGAAGAAAAAAAGGGCTTTTGACAGAGGGAGTAAAGTAGAAGCAAGAACAATGAAAGAGAAAAGAGAGGAGAGAAAGAATGGGTGAAAGTGGTATAAATTTGTCCTTGTACATACATAAACCACTTTCGTGGACTTTTGAGCTCTTAATGGCTTTGCATTATTTTCAGTATATTAATCTCTCCCATGCACTGGAAAGAGCACCCAGTCAAGTGATAAGATATCTCACAATCTTGCCCATTTGGCTCATCCATTAAATAGCAGTAGGATTCAGGTACCACTGTGAATACAGCTGGGAAGGACTCTTTATATACACAGTTTGTTGAGCTCCAGGCAATAGAATGCTAAACCACCCCAGTTTGGCCCACTAGAATATGACTTGGCTGAGAAAGGAAGATAAATTATAGTAAGAGTCCTTACCTTGTAGGTTAATGGTGACATACGGATACTACAAATGATTTTTTTTACTTCTTTCTGGTAGTTTTCTCATCAATTTTTTCATCTTGGGAATAAAGCCTAGCCCAAAGGGTGACGTCTACTTTAGGCCTATTTCTATTGTGACTCAACAAGACACACAATAACATACACTATGTGTAATTAAATGCCTTCCCTATGTGACAATTTGGTAGTCAATGGAATAACTTATTAGTAAGGTATTGGGTTGGAACACTGTAGAATAGGCTCATGAAAACTTGTGATCATTAGTTAACACTGGCAGTTCTAGGAAAGACATTGCTTACAATATAGCATAAGGAAATAAACAGTGATGGTGACCAAGTTTTCCTTGATTCTATATTATTTCTATAAATGAAAGCAGTATCACAGAGGGCTTGACCTGTTTTCATACCACTTATTAGAAATTTAGGATTTCTAATTGTAACCACATTGTTTTTAACTGCATAAATAATTTACCTAAAACAACCATCTATAGGGGCTGGGAAGGTGGCTCTGTGGTAGAGTGCTTGCCTTGCATGCATGAGGCCCTTAGTTCGATTCCCCAGCACCACCTAAGCAAAAAGAAAAAAAGCCGGTAGTGGCACTGTGGCTCAAGTGATAGAGTGCTAGCCTTGAGCTGAAGAGCTGAGGGACAGCGCCCAGGCCCAGAGTTCAGGCCCCACGACCGGACCCCCCAAAAAAACCCTCCAAAACCCCAACCATCTATAAATTTATAAGGGTCTGACAAAAAATCAAGGTTGGGGCCAATTAAATTTATTATGGTTATGATTTATTAAATTGTAGCTGTGGAGGGCTAGCATGGTCTGTAGCAATCGTTATGGATGGCTGTGCATCAACAATCTTTTCCTTTTCCTGGGATATAAACCGAAAACTAAAATGATTTCCTTGTGCTTCTCTCTTTTTTTTTTTTATCGGTCGTGGGGCTTGAACTCTGGGCTGGGCTTGGGCGCTGTCCCTGCGCTCTTCAGCTCAAGGTGAGCGCTCTACCACTTGAGCCATAGCGCCACTTCCGATTTTCTAGTGGTTTTATTGGAGATAAGAGTCTCACGGACTTTTCCTGCCAGGGCTGGCTTTAAACCGTGATCCTCAGATTTCAGCCTCCTGAGTAGCTAGGATTACAGGCGTCAGCCACCGGCGCCCGGCTTCCCTTTTTATGTAGCCTCTTGTGGTTGGTCATTGGGCAGTGTGATTTAGAGGACAAAGGATAAAGATGTTCCAATGAAGTGACAATTCATAGTCCTTGAGGGTCATCTACAAACCTATATTTTTGAGATCATAGACCTATAATTTCTGTTTGCATTATTCAGGGGAAGAGTTAGGCACTGAACTTTTAATTCCCTAGATGATTCTAACCTTCATCCAGCACTGGATTCTTTACTTTCTTGTCATAGGTCCTTGGTGGAAGAATGTATATTCTTACTGATTTGGTTTGTGTTTAGACCATATAATTTGAAATGATAATGCATTTTTAGCAGATGTGATTTATGCAAAGTTTTGTATTGTATAATTGAACTTGTCCCCTGTAACTTCATGAAAAAGAAAGTGCCTGGATTACTAGTCCATAAAGATTGAGATTCATATGAAACTTATAGGTTTCATGTCCTCCAAGCTGTCCTACAGCTTAAAGCCAAGTGAGCAGTCCTCACAGATTAAATATATGAGTGAGAAGAAATAGCAAATAGCTGTCTCAGTCTCTGAGTCAGAGTAGTTTGTTACTGTATAACTTTTGTAGAAATGTCAGACTGACATAGAGGGCTAAATGACTCCCCTAAGATATCTTATCTATGACAAAAGAGTGGAATCCAGGACTCTGATGCTTGAGTGCTCTTTAAAGCAGCTTATCCTAAAGAGATGTGACCTCTTTTCTTTTGTGCCTAAGTCTGGTAAATGGAAAACTATGTTCTAGCCTTCCCATGCCACAGACATAGTCTTTGGGTTCACCAACTAAAGACATGGTTTCATTAGGTATTAGATGCCTCAGGGCAATGTTTTTCTTCCTTGTATGTTATTTTGTTATTCTTTTCTATTTTACTTTAGTTTTAGGTCATATCCAGTTCTGATTCATTAAAACATGGTTCTAGTTATTTTGTTTTAATTTACTGTTTTTCTTTCTTTAACGCAGCTCACAGCATCTCTGTATATGATACAATTCTTTTGTAAGTTTCTATAGATTCCTTTCAACTCTAAATTGACATAGAAGCACAATTCAAAACAATGTGGACACAAAATTTATCCGAGCCACTCTAATAACTTTATTTCAGTAACATAAGGCACAGTACTCACTTCCCTCTAAGGAAAAAAAAAACTTAAAACAAATGAAGGTCGAGAAGTTAGTATGATAATCCCAAAGTATCAGTGAGAATAGAAGGCACTTCCATTACTTCTGTAATCAAGTGACTACCTCTCTTGTATCTTCTCAAAATACACAGATATTTGCAGCCTTTATCATAACATAATATGAAATCTATAAGCCTTCCATTGAGGCACTTGGGTTAGTGGTAGATAATACCTTTGCACTGAGTGACATTCATTAGCAACAACTTCAATAAACCTATAAAGGGAATAAGAATTGATACATAGCCAGGCACCAGTGGCTCATGCCTGTAATCCTAGCTATTCAGCAAGGTTGAGATCTGAGGATTGGAGTTCAAAGCCAGACCAGGCAGCAAAGTCTGTGGGACTCTTATCTACAATTAACCATCAGAAAACCAGAAGTGGTGCTGTGGCTCAAGTGGTAGAGCTCTAGCTTTGAGTTGAAAATCTTAGGGACAGTGCCCAGGCTCAGAGTTCAAGCCCCACAACAACAACAACAACAACAACAACAACAACAGAATTGACAGATAAATGTTTCTTCAGAAGGTAAAATGATACATTTATATTTAATCTAAATGTTTCTTCAGAAGGTAAAATGATACATTTATATTTAATCTGTAGACTTTTGGCTTTCTTTTTTCTTTCTTTCTTTTTTTTTGGGGGGGGGGTCCAGTCATGGGGCCTGAACTCTGGGCCTGGGCACTATCCCTCAGCTCTTCAGCTCAAGGCTAGCGCTCTACCACTTGAGCCACAGAGCCACTTCTGGCTTTTTTCTTTTTGCTTATGTGGTGCTGAGGAATCGAACCCAGGACCTCATGCATGCAAGGCAAGCGCTCTACCACTGAGCCACCTTAGCCCCCTGGATTTCTTTTTCTTCTTTTCTTTTGTGCTGTTATTGGGACTTGAACTCAGGATCTCAGAATTTTGCTCACAACTGGCATTCTGTCAACTGAGCCATGGCTCCAGTTCTCTTGTAGTAATACTTCATTTTTCCCCCAAAGGAATGTTTAGTGAAACATCTCTTTCTCAACTGCATTCCATACATGACAATGTTATATAGAATAGCTATTTGTCTTTATGAAATTTGGGTTCCCTACGGTAATAGAAATACAATTAGAATTGTATTGCTCTCAATGAAAGTTATAGTGAAAATATATCTTGAGCAGTGGTTAGGGGGGACTAAGAATTTCACATTTTTACATTTACTGTCAGCCTAATGATATTGTACTGAAGCAACTTCACAATTTAGAATCCTGCTTGATATTATGCATGGCAAGGATCAATATCAATTAATCTTTGAATATTTCCAGAGTACCTCTTTCCTAGAATTTAGCTGAATATGCTCTATGGGAAATACAAACAATGACACTATGTGAAGGAATTTGCTAGGATGTGTTGCCAAATTAACCCTTGAAGTCCCAATGGTTCAACACAACAAAAGAAAGTCTGTTTCTGCTTTTTGCTGTATTACCAAGCTATCTCAGCATGAGCCCTTTTCCTCACAGACTTTCAGAGATCAAGGCATTGGAGGAGGCTATTTCATCATATAAACCTACTTCATAATGAAAGAAGAGATTTGTAGAGGAATGACCAGAAAGCAACTCTCAAATGCTTTGGCTTAGAAGTTATTATTCAGGAGTGGCACAGTGGCCCAAGTGTAGAGCACTAGCTTAAGCACAAAGCACCCAAGCCTTGAGTTCAAGCCTCAGGACTGACAAAAACAAAAAATAAATTATTATTTGTAGCTTATTGGTCATAACTACTGTCAAAGTTATAGTTGATCTCAAAGAGGCTAGGAATTGTGCAGAGTGTGACACATAGATATATCTTGATCACTAAGCATCTCTGTGACTGACATTCCAACATTAAGTGCAAGTATTATGAAAAGGTACAAAATAAATGAATCTTTTTTTGAGGAAGGGGATAAATGTCTCTAAAATCCAAGAACATTTTGATATGAATTGGTGACATCTTGGTATTCCAAGTTATAGCTGACATAGGGAAAGAACAAAGATCATCAAATGCTTATTTGATGCAAATATTGAGTGTGGAGACTGGTTATGGATTCACAAGACACACTATTGGATAGTGAGCCATAAAAGCAGAAGTCTTTTTAGTAAAGAATTAGTATTTATGATCAAAGTGAATCATACCTATCCCAAAAGGGCACTAGAACAGATAAGTAGTTTAGAAATTTATTCCAAAGTGTTATGGAGTGCATGTAATTTCCTTACTTAGTTCTTGATCTATAAATGGGAGGCACCTTGACTAATCTTTTTTTTTTTTTTT
>NW_012267296.1:9813155-9846645 GCF_000151885.1 Dipodomys ordii
AGGAGGATGGTAAGGGATGGGAAGAGGCAACAAAGGAGGAGGCTACAATGCTTGATAAAAAATATACTCACAATCTTGCCCATGTAATTGTAACCCCTTTGTACAGTATTTTCACAATAAAAAAATAAAATTTAAAAAAATAAAAAAAGATGGAAATTGAGTGTCATTTGATAGTAGGAATGGACCTGCTCTTTCCTTGGCCATTCCAGTCATTGTTGTGTCCTTTCTTCCTCCTCCTCCTCCCCTCTCTCTCCCTGCACATCTGCCTCCACTCCTCTCTCCCTCCCCTCACCCTCTCCCACTCCCTTTCCCACTCCCTCTCCCACCTTCTCCCTTTCTCTCTCCCTCATCCTCCTGAAGGGGAGAGCAGCAAGTGCTCAGCCAGACCAAGATCAGACCAGTATTTTCGGTCCTCTGCCCAGGACTAAACAGATATAGCAGCCAACAATTGTGAGTGCCACACCTCCAAGTCCAATACAAAAGAGAATCTAAATGCACTGGTCCACTAGAGAAACTCAGATCAAGGAGGAAAAAAATATCCAGAAGCTCAATTCCTAGTAGGTAAATGCAACAGAGAGCTGGGGCTGTTGGCCAACACAAAAGGCATGCAGCAGGATGTAAATGCTGCCAAACTTTTCTATGATCTTCTTCATCCTTAGGAGTGTTATTCATGCGAATTGAGTGTGTTTTATTGTGTTGGCTTATGAATGAAATTCAGTGGTGGGGTAAAGTGCCATATACCTAACCCCGGGTTAGTGGCTCTAGCCACTTACTGTATTCCCCCACCACTAACATAGAAGGTGTGGTCCAGAGACAAACTAAATTCATCTGGAACTTGTCTATAACTTAATGTACTTCATTTCTGGGAGTGTCATCCAGCATAACATAGTGTGTGTGAGAGCATTTGCTCATGAGGAGAACTCATTGGTGGAATAAAATGCCACTTTCCTAGTCCTGGGTGACTAATGGAAACAGTATGGTAATGGCTCCTTCTCCCCCACAACACAAATGACAGATGGAGAGAATACTACTAGGATTTTTATCATATAGTTTACCTAGGGCACTGTCAGGGTATTGATAGTATATTTGAGCAGGACAATGTGTGGGTTTCAGGAGTGGCTTTTCTCTGACTGGGATCACAGATCCGAGAGTGGAAATTGAGGCTGGAAGAGAAGATCCATTTTTCTGATAGACCCCTAATGAGCATCAATCAATTTTTCTCTTCAACAAAGAAAGGCTGGACTCTTTTCTACAGGTAATATTTTCCTCCTCTTCCTCTTCTTATTCTTAACTTTCCTATCCTTTTGTAATCCTTGATGATACCACCTTTCTCCAAATCAACTGAATTGCATATTTGTATACTAGCAGTCCTCAAGTTACATTCCCTTTTTCCCTTCTTCTCTTTTCTTCATCTGTTCCCTCACCCTCATTATTCTTCAACACCTAAGTTCTAACTCTTATACAGAGTGCTCTTATTTTTCTAGTCTTCATTGTACAATATAAAAAAGCTAGTTGCTGGGGGCCAGTGGCTCACGCCTGTGAACTTAGCTATTCAGGGGGCTGAGAACTAAGGATTGTGGTTCAAAGCCAGCCTAGGAAGGAAAGTCCTTGAGACTCTTATCTCCAATAAACTACCAGAAAATTGGAAGTGGTATTTTGTCTCAAGTGGTAGAGCCTTCAGCCTTCAGCTGAAGAGTTGACCAGCGCCCAGACTCAGATTTGAAGCCCCATGACTGACAAAAAAGGCTATATATAAAGCATGATTGGTTGTGTAGATAATGTTACCAATGATATGTTACTATCTGTAACACATGATTGGTTGTGTAGATAATGTTACCAATGATATGCTACTATCTGTAACACCTACATGCGTGTTGAATTGGTGGAAGGTACTATTGTGATATATGCACAAGCCAGTGGTGGAAGGAACAACTAATACTTAGTCCTATGAGAAAATAAAGAACAATCCAAGGGATTGTGCTTGTATAATACTCCTAAAAATTTTCAATAAAATAGAAAACTTGTTCTTTGAAGCCAAGATTACATTTGTCTCTAAACCAGAGAGGGATACAATAAAAAAGAACTGTAGACCAATATATTTGACAAACATAGATGCAAAAATCCTCAGTAAAATATTTGCTATCAATAGCATACTCAATAGCATATCAAAATGATCTTACACTATAACCAATTTTATTTCAGGTATGTAAGTTTGGTTCAACACACATGAAACCAATAAGTATATATAGAACATAAGATTAATGACAAGAATCACATGATCATCTTAATTGATTCAGAAAAGGCCATTGAAAATTCAATATTCTTTTGTAATAAAAGATTTGAAGAAAATAAAAATAGAAGAAATGTACCTTAATTTGAATTGACAAAGTAGCCAAGAACATACATTGGAGAAAAGACAACCTCTTCTACAAATGGTGTTGGAAAAATAAGATATTTATATGTAGCATACTGAAACTAAATTCCTATCTCTCCTGCTGTATAAAAACCAATTCAAAATGGATCAAAGATTTTAATGTAAGATCCTAAACTCTGAAACTAATATAGAAAAACAGAAGTTTTCAAAATTTCAAATATAAATTTAAAATTCTAAATAGAAATTTTGTCAATGAGGTAATCATTGAGTTGAATGAAAATACACTTGAAAACTGAAGAAACTAACTACAACAAACAAAAGAAATAATATCTGATCTTGAATACAGGTATTTTGAAATATCTTAGAGAAAAAAGAATAAAAAGAAAGGCTGGAAACTTGACTCAAGTGATATAATACTTGCCTAGAAAAGTACAAGGTACTAAGTTCAAGCCCTGCAGTGACAAAATATTTAAAAAAATAAAACTACGTTAAGGTCAGTTTGAGTCGCTCATGAATATAATAGAGCTATATGAGTAGTAGAAACCAGGAAAAATATAATTTGAAGACAGCCCAGGCAAAAGTAATTGAGATTTTATTTCAACAACTAAGTCAGATATTGTGGTCCATGTTTATAAACCAGCTATGTGGGAAGCCATAGGTAGGTTGACCACAATCCAAGGCTAGTCCCGAGCAAAGAAAATGACTAAAACAAAAAAGGGCTGGGGGGAGAGGCTCTGAGTTCAAACTTCAGTGTCGTGGAAAATAAATTAAGATAACTTCTAAGATTTACAGAAGTTATTAAGTGAGCAATCTAAAAAATACAAGTATGGAAAATACTCTGGAAAGTTAAAAGCAAGGTTAAGTTTTTAATATTATACTTCATTATTCCATATGCCATAATTATTTCTCAAAAAACATTTTGTTTTGTTCTTTCTTTTTTGCCAGTCCTGGGTCTTGAACTCAGGGCCTGGGCACTGTCCCTGAGCTTCTTTTGCTCAAGTTAGCACTCTATCAATTGAGCCATAGCGCCACCTCCAGTCCTTTCTGTTTATGTAGTACTGAGGAATAGAACTCAGGGATTCATGCATGATAGGCAAGCACTCTACCACTAAGCCACATTCCCAGACCTCTCAGAAAACTTTGAATGGCCATGTTAGCCTTTTTGATAAAACTCAGATTCATTTCTAAGTGCTGGTGGGTTTTGCCTGTAAAGTTTTAGCTACTCAGGAGGCTGAGATACAGAGTATTACAATTCAAAGCCAACTGAGGCTGAACAGTCTGCAAGATTTCAAGTCTGAAATAACCAGAAAAAAGCTGGACTAGAGACATAACTCAAGTGGTAGAGTGCCAACCAAACAAGCTTGAGACCCTGAGATCAAACCTCAGGACTGCCAAAAAAAATATAAGGGCTTGAATACAAGACTGATGAAATAGTACATTTAGATGGTGTTAGTATTATGCTCACCTTTGGTCCTCAGCTCTACCCAGACCTGAGCCCCCTCCCATTCCATCCCTGGAGTTCCTGCCATATAGCTGGCTCCTCCTTCTCGCTGCCCAGACCCACCTGAACTCCCATCCACCTCACTTCCCATCCACAGACCCCCCTGCTACCTGGAGAGAGACAGGTTCCTCTCTTGAGGGGAAATATGGTTCCTCTAATAAACCTTGTAATAATCTTTCTCCTGTGTCTGCCTGCCTCTGAGTGGTCCCCTGGGATGGATGTGTAGGACCCTTCAGACAGCTTTTTAAAAAGAAGGAAAAAATGAACAGAATATCTAAGACCTGTATGAAGCCATTAAGAACACAGTTACAATTTTTGTTATAGATAAAGAATAAGAAGTTCAGGCTAAAGTTATAAAAAAAAACTATTCAGTGAAATAATAGCAGAAAACTTTCCAAACTGTGGGGAAGATATGGTAATAGACATAACAAAAGAACATTTCCATATTACATTGTAGTTAAACCATCCAAAGTATGGTATAAAGTATATTGAAAGCTACAAGAGGTAAGTGTTAAATCACTTATAAAGGCAAAGTCATTAGAAAAATAGCAGTAAATAACTGGCAATCTAGATCGCTATTTCTACCAAATATATCCTTTGGATTAAAGATTTTCCAGGATAAAATATGCTAAGGAAATTCATGATCACCAAATCATGCATTGCAAAAAATCTCCAAAAATACTATACATAGAAAGGAAAGAAGGTTGAACAGAATCATGAGAGCACATGAACAATAAATTTCACTACAATATTAGGTAAGAAAATTAAAATTAGAAAAGAAGTGAATGAGATTGTAAGGGGGTAGTATGAGGGGGTAGATGACTGAAAAAAGAGAATGGGACAAATACAATCACAATACCCAATGTGATAAAGGAGGTGGGATATGTAAAATGAGTCTGGGAGGAAGGAACAGATAAGGAGAATGATGTAATGATGGGATGATTGATAAAAGACCACTGGACACTTAGATGGACATGATAAATTATAATGTCCTTGTATAACCTTTTAAAAGTAAGAAAAAATGTATTCAACATAAAATATTAATTCAGTAAATCATTAAATCTGTTATTAAAAAGAACAAAAGGATTCAGTTTACTCAAAATAACCAGAATGAAAGCACCAAAATGCCAATTTAAGTACTTATATTTCAATAATAACATTATTGACAGTATTAAGATATGAATTCAGAGACTTAAACTTACTTGCTAGGCAAGAGATCTACCAGTTAAACCATGCCCCCATTCCTCAATAATAACAAATGTACATCATGTTAACTGGAAATTTTGATTAAATATTAAGAACCAAGTATTTACTGCCTACAAAATTCCTAAGATATACTCATACAAAGGAGAGAAAATAATATAAGTAAATGGAAGCTAAAAGCATGCAGGAGTAGTTATTCTGGTTTCTGTCAGAACAGAGTTCAAGTCAAAATTAGTGAGAAGAAATCAAAAAGGTCTCTTTGTAGTAGTAAAGGAAACAATTTTTCAAGAAGATATAATGATTAAAATATAGGTATAAAATATTAGGGTATCCAATTTCACAAAGCATAAAAGAAGACATAAAAAGAAGAGATAGGACATAAAAGAAGAGATAGGCCAATGTACATTACTAGTGTGTAGCTGATTGGACTAAAACAATCAACAAAGAAACATCGGAATTAAACTACACAATAGATCAATTGTACTTAACATCTATGGAATATTCATAATACACATGGCTTTCAATAAGTATTATAATAGTCTTTAAAGTGGATCATGTTACCCTGTAAATCAAATCTTAATTTAAAACATTAACTTTTTTCATTTTTTCAGAGCATAATAGATTGAGACTAGTAGTAAAGAGAAACTTCAGAATCTATGCAAAAACATGGAAAATGAACTAGACCTTTTGGAACAATTAGTGACTAGTTGAAGGAAATAGTCTAAAAATGAAAAACTTTGAGGTTGAAATAAAAGCAGAAACACAACATACTAGAATTTGTATGATACTCTGAAAGTCATTTTGAGAGGGTCGTTTATAGCTTTTAGTGTCTACATTAAAATATTATAGGGACCTCAAATAAATAACAAATGACGTGTCTCATGGACCCAGAAAAACAGGAACCAGCCAAGCAAAGTTAAAAAATGATAAAAAAATTTAGTGAAATAGAGGCCCAAAGAACAATTCTAAGGATCAGTGAAGCAAAGTGTTGATTCTTTGAAAAGATACACAAGGATGACAAACACTTAGCTGAATTAACAAAAACAGGGAAAAGAAAAGAACAAATAGAATTAGACAAGAAACAGTAAATATAACAGCAGATGCCTCTGTAATTCAGAGAATTACTGGGGAATATCTTGAAAACTTCTATTCCAATAAGTTGAAAAAATATTTTTCTCTGAAACAGATACACATGGCAAGCAATAGAAAGATTGGGGATATCAGTTTCATTTCTTATAAATGCTCATTTTAGATGTTTGTAAACATATGACAAATTACAAAGCACAGGAAACAAAAAAGACATAGCATAAACCAATATCATGAAACCCCCTCACCTTTCTACTAGTCTATTATGTCCCAAAATACAAAGTAGTTATGCATGCTATTTTATTTTAGTTAGTTTTTTTTATTATATTGGCTTCTGGAAGATTGTATTTTGTCAAGCACATAATACCTAAAATGCAGGTAACTGAAGGTGATAGAACATAGAATGGCAGAGTAAAAATTTTAGTTCCAATCATATCTCTACTATCAAATCAATTTACGTTTATTGAAAAGTTGCTTTCTTTTTCTTTTAAAATTAATTTTATTATCTTTAAGTAGATGTACAAAATAGTTTTAATTCAACATATCAATTTATGAGTACAATGCATCTTGAACAATGCTTCCCTTTCCATCATTCTACTCCCTCAACAATCCCAAAACCACTCATCTGAATCATTTTCTTTTTCTTCATTTTTTTTTTGTTGGTGGTGGGACTTGAACTCAAGGCCTGGGCATTGTCCCTGAGCTCTTTTGCTGAAGGCTAGCACTCTACCACTTTGAGCCACAGTTCCACTTCCATCTTTCTGGTGGTTCATTGGAGGCAATAGTTTTCTGGACTTTCGTGCTCTAGCTGGCTTTGAACCAAGCTCCTCAGATCTCAGTGTGCTGAGTAGTCCCTGAGTTGTAGGACTAACTTTGTTTTTCTAAGTTATATTTTCCTAGCTATAACATGAGATAAGGATGAGCTATAAGATGTATGAAAAATTCTACCTTATCTACAGTCTATGCTTATATTTTCCTATTTATTCAACATGTTTATTTGTTGATGTATATTAAACAAACATTTGCAAATAAATCTGAGAAATCAAAGCTTATTCAATTGTAATATTAAAATATAATTTACCAGGTTGAAGTTAGAATTGCTAATGAGAAGTTGAGCCAGGTTAGAATGTTTTAGGTATGGGCTACTCACAATATAAATTAGGGTAGGATATGAAATGAAATTAGCAGTTGGAAAAGAAATGTCAAGTAGACAGTCCAGGTTCCAAGAGCTGTGATTCTATTTTTTGTATATGGTTGCAGACTGTTTCCAACTCTTTCTGAAATGTATTATTAACTTCTTACATTGAGAGCTATCCTAATTGAAGGACATCATAAATTTTTTGTCATGAAAATCTTGTCTTATGCTATTAGAAGTATCTAGGAGTTATTCACAGGGAAGAACTCCATCTAAATTCTGTCTGGATAAGTTCCACATAGCTAGGTTGAGTGGGTTAATTATACATTATCGCACTCTTTTATAACTAAGTCAATACTATTACAATTTTCATTTGTCCCAAGAAACTTTATGGTCAAATAATATTGATGTTTAATTCATTTGTATTGTCAATTAATACATTTTATAATTTTTTTATGGTTCAGATATGAAATGTCCCCGAGATTCATATATTTTTTAAATATATATTTTTATTGTAAAGATACTGTACAGAGAGGTTACTGTTGCGTCAGCATGGTAATGAGTCCATTTCCTGTGGCAGAGGCTCATATATTGAAGAGTTTGTTGCCATTGCAACACTGTTCATAAATGTCTTTTTAGTCTCGATTTGCTTACAGGAGGTGGTATTAACTGTGGGAGGTGGGGCCTAGTTGAAGGAAGTAGGTCACTGGAGACTTGCTCTTATGGATATATCTTATTCCCTTTCTTCCACTGATTCCTGGCTATCACAGGGATAAGGCAGCTCTGTTCCACCATGACTAGCTGCTGTGATGCTTTTTTCCTATCACTACAGGCTCAAAAACAACAAATTCAAGTGATTGTGGTCTGAAACTTCTGAAAGCACAATTTACTTGAATAAATATTTGACAATTTCAATAACATATACTTATTATTGCTTACTTAATGTTTATTAATAAACTGATCCCAAGTTACTAAATGACCTCCCACTAGGTCAAACTATTGCTAGATTTCACAGTTTCCTAACATTTCCACATTGGGAACCAAGCTTCTAATACATTAACCCTTGGAAGTAAAAACTAAATCCAAGCCACAGCAGATTCAATTTAGTTCATTTCCTATTGTTTTTTTTCCAGTGTCCCTGAAATCCTGAGCCAGTATGAGTTATGCGCTATCATATCACATGCTTTACAGTAATCAAAGTTCCTTGTTGCGTTTTTGAGGAAAGAAAACCTGACTTCAAGGTGTAAATTTTGTGTGTGTGTGTGCTGGTCCTGGACTTGAACTGAAGACCTGAGCTTTTGTGCTAAAGTGTAGCACTCTACCTCTTGAGTCATAGCTCCACTTCCAGCTTTTTGGTAGTTTATTGGAGACAAGAGTCTCACAAACTTTCCTACTCAGGATTCAAACTGTGATCCTCAGATTTCAGCCTCTTGAGTAGCTAGGATTACAGATGTGCCCAACTTCAAGGTGAAACTCTTTTAATAATGAATTAATCTGACAACTACTTGTTCTCTTGCTGGATTATGAAAATCCCTTAGGAAAGCGTACTGGTTTATAGGCTCTACTATTTGTTAACACAAGCTTGTATAATAAAGACTTGGTATGTAGTAAAGGATTTGTTCATTTAGAAGTAGAAAATAAAATGTATAATTTTATGTTTTTTTCTTCTTAAGAACTACAAATAGCCCCAAATTGGTATTTATCATAAGATTTTTATCCTATCTGTACCAAAGCATTTACCTCTGGTTAAAAATAAAATTCAGCCAGGCGCTGGTGGCTCATGCCTGTAATCCTAGCTACTCAGGAGGCTGAGATCCGAGGATCAAAGTTTAAAGCTAGCCCAGGCAGGAAACTTCCTGAGACTCTTATCTCCAATTAACTACCAGAAAACCCTAAGTGGTGCTGTGGCTCAAGTCGTAGGAGCACTAGCCTTGAGCTGAAGAGCTCAGGGACAGAGCTCAGGCCCAGAGTTCAAGCCCAACAACTGACAAAAAATCAGCTTAATTCCATACAGCTTCATTAAACAAACATACCTGGTATTTTGAATACAGAGTTCACAAAACATTGCTTCACCCGTAGCTAGATCTTGTTCAGGCAAATATGAATACAAATAATAGTGTTATACGTATTAAGACGTAAGGATTTACAAGGTATTATGGGAACATAGAGGACTATTAAATTCAAAATGTGAAGTCATGGATATCTTCAAGGGGAAAGGTTATGTAAGCTAAATCTTGAAAATGAGTAAATGCTTTCTAGACAATCAAAGGTAGCACTAGATGCAATGAGAGTAAAAACATTGAATTTTAGTTATGTGCTTAGGAGCTAGTGAAGGATTTATACTAACAACAGGGACTGGAAACTCCTAAATATGCAGTATATACCCTGGGACTCAACTGTACTTGAGCAAGTGTGCAAGGTTGTCCATCTATTTGGAATAGGGTGTATAAAACCTTTATAAAATAAGTCATGATAAAAAATTAAGTTGGATAGACTTTTCATGTAGGAAATTCAATATTTTTCAGCATCACACATTTCTGTATATAAAGAGTGAAGTTCATTTTGCAGTAGAGATCTCCTATGTAACTGCATAGCCACACAATTAGCCACACAATTAGGGATAAACGCAAGTATAGTTAGCTTTTAATGTGGCAGATATATTAAAATGATACCTTCAGGGTGTTGCCTTAATCCAATATGACTGATGTAATTATAGACTCTAGGGATTTTCAGCACACAGAGGAATAGTCCTGCAGAGAAACAATGGGAAAGTTGCCCAAAAGAAAGGCATCTCAAGAAACCCGGCTTCCAGAATTGTGAGAAGATAAATTCTTATTGCCAGAATCACCCAGTCTATAGTTCTTTGTTATGGTAGCCATAAAAAATTAATATACCTGAGCAGGTTAGATGTTATCAATAGGGATGGCAATGAAGAGTTAGGACATTATATGTATCATATTACCATATGTACATCAAATTATACACACATGTATAATCAGCATGACAATAAAATTAGTTTTAACCTGGCAAAAATTTTTCAAGAAAGAAATAAACATACTGTTAAAATTAATGTAAGTCTTTTTTCCTATTACTCATTACATAGCTATGAAATTAGAAAGTGAATTTAATCTGACTTAAATTACATTTTGCATGTCCATAGGTTTGAATAGTAAAACATGGAATATACAGTGTTAGAGCCTTATTGATTCTAATTTTTCTTTTCTTTTTCTTCATGATTGTTATTTGACTCTAGATTAATATTATAAAAACATATAGTATGTCCCTTTTGTTAGGTTACTATGTGTTATAGTGATTGAATTAGCTCATCCGATGGTGTGACCTTTGGAGGCATTTATTGAGCTGCTTAAAGAAAGGAAGAGATAGAGATGAGCAGGCAAATAGAAAATCGGCTTTCAATTTAGGATGTTCCTTCATATTAAAAATATCATCAATGAGACCTTCTTTTAGATAGCTTTCTTCAACAAAGCTTTAATGAATACTAATGACAATGGTTAGTTCAGGATATGTAAAGTTGCCTTCTACTGAAGAGAGAGGAGACCTGCAATCTGTTAAAAAAATTCATGAACATTTCTATTACCTTCCCCCATTTCATTAGCATATATTACTTGTACAAAAGTGTTTCATCGTGATATTTCCATGTGTGCCTAAAGTATACCCCAATCAAACTCATCCCCTCCTCATGGTTCCTTTTGGTCTTTTTCTTGAAACAATTTAAATTGTTTTCTTCTCATCCCCTCCTCATGGTTCCTTTTGGTCTTTTTCTTGAAACAATTTAAATTGTTTTCTTTTCACAAATGTGAATATGGTCCAAGAATTCTATTACTTCTTTTTTCAATCAACAATCCAGAACAAATTCTGAATGTTACTGAATTTTTCTATCATTATTTGAGTGAAGCATTCTTTTTTTTTTTTTACTGGTGCTGAGGCAAGTACTCTGAGCCTGGGCACTCTCCCTGAGCTCTTCAGCTCAAGGCTAGCACTCTACCATTTGAGCCACAGCACCACTTCCGCCTTTTTCTGCTTTTTGTGGGGCTGATGAATTGAACCCAAGACCTCATTCATGCAAGGCAAGCACTCTACCTCTGAGCAACCTTCCCAGTCCAAGTGAAGTATTCTTTAATGCATTTTTCTTTATTTGTAAAGGAAACTATTAGGAAACGGAATCATTCACTTAGTGATATATATATATATATACATATATATATATGTATTTTTTTTGGGGGGGGTCCGGTCGTGGGGCCTGAACTCTGGGCCTGGGCGCTGTCCCTTAGCTCTTCAGCTCAAGGCTAATGCTCTACCACTGGAGCCACAGTGCCACTCCCGGCTTTTTTCTTTTTGCTTATGTGGTGCTGAGGAATCGAACCCAGGGCTTCATGCATGCAAGGCAAGCACTCTACCACTGAGCCACCTTCCCAGCCCAGTGATATATATTTTAAAAAGGTCTATAATGATAAAATTACACAATGTCAGACTATTAGCTATTATATGGGCTCCCCTGCTATGAATGTTTGTATCTTAAAAGAGAAAGGATTTCACAAAAATGCAAAACCCTTCAAGCTTAAAAGAAATGAATTAAAAATCGTTGCTATTCAAATTTTGGAAGAGCCTGCTTACCTTTGACCCTTGTAAGGCAAAGGTCTTATGTGCATTGGAAAGAGGTGCTGTGCATAAGAGGAAGAAAGTAATCATTATTTTCTCACTCAAAGGAAGCATTAAGTAAACTCCTGTTCTTCCACTTGTGACATTACTTGCAGATAGAAAAGAGAGTACATGAAGCACAGAAGCAAGAAAAACAGTATTTGTTTAAAGAACTATAAATAACTTGAATTGTTTATGATAATGTAGCATTCCTGAAAGTGAACACTCAAAAATATTTTAAGAAATATTCTTTATTTTATTTATTTTTGCTAATAAGTTTTTTTATTGTGAAAATACTGTATAGAGTGGTTACAATTACGTGAGCAAGGTAATGAATACATTTCTTATCAAACATTGTAAAACAAAGATGATATAGGGTAGTGAAATCACTCTCTACAACATTGTAATGGTCATTATGGTATGTTTGTCTAAATCCATAAGATATCTAATTCTAAGAAAGAATCCTAAAGACTTTGACTGATAATAGAGTATCAGTGTAGGTTTATCAATTCTAAGAAATATATCACTTTAATCTAGAAATTCCAGATGGGTTTAGAGAACACAGAGGACAGAGGCCCAAAACACATAGGAAGATACTAAAACTCCAGAGGGCCTCTGCTTCTAGTTCTGGGTGGGAATAGAAACAACAATTTTACAGGATGTCTTGACTTGAATTATTATTATTATTAGTAGTAGTAGTATTAGACTGTCCTGGAGATTGAACTCTGAGCTTGGGCACTATCCCTCAGCTCTTGGGCTCAAGGCTAGCACTCTGTCTCTTGAGCCACAGTCCCACTTCCGGTTTTCTAGTGGTTTATTGGAGATCAGAGTCTCACAGACTTTCCTGTCCCGGCTGGCTTTGAACCGTGATGCTCAGATCTCAGCCTCCTGAGTATCTAGGATTACAGGCATGAGCCATGGGTGCCCAGCCTAATTTTTAAAAAATTCTTTAGTTGTACAAAGGTGTTTCAATTGAATGTGTCAGTTTGTGAATACAATGGATCTTGATCATCACACTTTCCATTGTTCTCCTTCATCTCTGTTTTTTTAATAAGATTTTTTTATTGTGAAAATACCATATAGAGAGGTTACAATTACATGAGCAAGGTAATGAGTACATTTCTTATCAAGCATTGTTGCCTCCTCCGTTGTTTCCACTTCCCATCCCTTCCCAGCCTGCCCCATCCCCCCTCCCCCCCCACCGCGCCAAAGTTGTAAATTCGTTTTTCAACATAATGTTGCAATGGGTCCACCTGTATCCCTATTTAAACAATTTGTTTTTTCCCTTCCCCTCCCCAAATTATACCAACATCAAATACAGTGATGTGGGGGAGGGGCATACAAAGCAACAAAAAATAATCTTATAAATATGTTAGAAACAATAGCAAGAAAGAAAAACCATTTGAGTTCTTGTCTTGGGGTTCCTTTTGCCTAACATCAATTTATGTGACCGTTTCTGCTTGACTCAGACATATGCTAGTTGTTGCAAATAAGGGAAACCATGGGACCTATGTTTCTTTGGGCCTGGCTTACTTCACTTATATAATTTTTTCTAAGTCTTTCCACTTCCTAACAAATGGGGCAATGTCATTCTTTCTGATGGAGGCATAGAATTCCATTGTGTATATATACCACATTTTCTTGATCCATTCATCTACTGAGGAGCATCTGGGTTGGTTCCATATCTTAGCTATAGTAAATAATGCTGCAATAAACATAGTCGTGCTGGTAGCTTTAGTATGGTCTTGTTTGTGATCATTTGGGTAAATCCCCATCATAGGGCAGTTCTATGTGGAGGTTTTTTTTTTTTTTTTGGGTCTGTTCGTGGGGCCTGAACTCTGGGCCTGGGAGCTGTCCCTCAGCTCTTCAGCTCAAGGCTAGCACTCTACCACTTGAGCTACAGCGCCACTTCCGGCTTTTTTCTTTTTTGCTTATGTGGTGCTGAGGAATGGAACCCAGGGCCTCATGCATGCAAAGCAAGCGCTCTACCACTGAACCACCTTTCCAGCTCCACCCTTTACTATTTTTTAAAAGATAAAAACTTAAGAAACCTTAAGTATTTTCCCCATGACAATGTGACCAGTATTAGCTTGTTTTAAAACCACTTTGTTTAGTTTTGTCATATAAAGATTAGTAAATATTTGTTGCATTCACCTTAGTGTGTGATAAATTTACAGCCATGAAGTCATCACTAACATTAAGATTACAAACACATTCATCACATTTTAAGATTTCTTTAGCCTTATTTATTACTATTATTTCAGATTTTTGAATGTAAGAGTACTTAACATAGAATCAGAGTGTACACTAGGGTGTTGTTATCAATAGGTAGATAGATGTTCTTATAGTAGATCACGGGAACTTATTTATCCTGTGCAATTAAAACTTTGTGCACTTTAACCGTAACTTGCCTATTTCTTCCTCCCTTCAATTTTTAGAAACTACCATGCTACTCTTTACCTCTATAAGCAGGAGAATTTTAGACTCAAAATATGAGATGATCTCATAGTATTTATTTTCTGTGTCTGGTTTATTCCATATAATATATACCTTTCTTACTCACCCATATTTGTGGACAAGTGAGGATTTCCTTTTTTTTGTTGTTCTTTATGTACTAGTCCTGGGGCTTGGACTCAGATCCTGGGTGGTGTCCCTGAGCTTTCTTGATCAAGGCTAGCACTCTACCACTTGAGCCACAGCTCCATTTTCAGCTTTTGGAGATAAGCTAATTGGAGATAAGAATCTCATGGACTTCCCTCCCTGGACCAGCTCCAAACTGTGATTCTCAGATCTCAGTCTTCTGAGTAGCTAAGATAACAATCGTGAGCTACCAGTGTTTGGAAGGCTTTCCTTCTTTTACAGGCTGAAATATAAATCCATTATAGATATATATTGGTTATGTATATGTTGCTTATGAATCTCATGTATATATTTTTTCATAATTCCTAGCCAATCATGCTATAATTTTCAGTTTTTGATATTAGCCAATGGAGTTTTACTTTATTTCTTGCATGGCGTCATGTTATTGAAGTTTTGCATTACTGTCTTCAGATTTAATGTAGCCATATTCTGCAATCTTTACTGGCTTCCTTCCAATAGAGAATGATCATTATGTATGAGTTTTTATTTTATTTTATTTTTTTTAGGGGGGTCCAGTCGTGGGGCCTGAACTCTGGGCCTGGGCGCTGTCCCTCAGCTCTTCAGCTCAAGGCTAGCACTCTACCACTTGAGCCACAGAGCCACTTCCGGTTTTTTCTTTTTGCTTACGTGGTGCTGAGGAATCCAACCCAGGGTCTCAGGCATACAAGGCAAGCGCTCTACCACTGAGCCACCTTCGCAGCCCTATCAATGAGTTTTTAATAGGCATTGCAGAGGCTTGTAAGAATGTCCCTGTGCTTCTGTTCTAGTATTTTTAGTCTTTCTTTGGTTGGGAATTCTTAAAAATGTGTCTTTTTTTAATTCCACCAAAACGGATGGTGTGCTGCAAGCCTACCACCTAGTTTTACTCGGACAATACTCTGCAGACATGTATGGAGCTATTTCTTCTAAACAAGCGGAGTTCAATCAGCTATTAAGATCTCTACCTACTTCTGACACCTATGTTCACTTAGGCCATGCATGGTGATGTAGTGGGGGGTACTATAAGTAGGAAAGTGCTAGTGTTAGTAGAGTCTGTGATCTAGTTATTAGGATCTGCAGCTAGTTTCTTCAGTACATCCTCTCTTGGAACATTTTGCCCTGCTAGCACATTAGAACTCTCAATTAGACTCTTGCATCAAAGGTATTCCCATCTATGAGGATGAAAACCCCAGTATTTCTATGAGGAGAACCCCCTGTTCAGCCACCTTGCCAACATAACTCTATTATACATATTGTATTACTAAGTATGTCATGCCAACTTTATCATCTTGTTGGCAGACATCTCAACCTATTTCCAATTCTCCACTCTTGAGTACCAATTAATGTGTTTTTCTTCTACATTGCCCTCATTTGGTCAGAAATAAGATAACCAACAAGTCATAATAGCTAATACTCCTTGAGTGATTACTATGTGCCACTTGTTGTGCTGAGGGTTTTTTCCCTCCTAATGATATTTCTATTAAGTATCAACCATTACTGTTTCCATTTTACAGGTAAAAACAAACTAAAATTCAGAGAGAGCTTTGTAATCTATTCACAGTCATAATAGTAATAAATGGCACAGCTAGGAGTTATACCTTTAAGAAGAATGACATAGTGAAAACCCTAGACAACAGTTCTGATGGTGTTTGGGATTTGGATGTTGCTAAGAATATAACTACTCTATTTCTTCCTTTTTTATTAGCGTACATTACATCTACAACAGGGGTTTCATTGTGACAGTTTTGTACATGTGTTCAAAGTACCCCATCAACCTTGCCTCTTCTATCACTCTCCCTTACTCTATCCATCTTCTAAAACAATTTCAACTGGATTCATTGTTCTATGTTTATACATGCATATAAAAAACTTCGACCATATTCATCTTTGTTTACCTTCTCCATTTATCTTCCCTTCTGCTGATACTTGCTCACCCAACAAACCATGTTTACTTTCCCATCATTTATGATTTGATGTATGGTAACTATACAAAGGGAATTACCCATGATACTATGCATATACATATTCAATCAGAATAACTCCTTCCATTGCTCTTTCTCCTCTTCCACATTCTCAATTGTCCCACAGTTTTCATGAGGGTCTTTATGCTATCTTTTTACTGAGATGAAAGTATTTCAGTATAATTCACCTCCCATCTTTCTCTTTCTTTCTCCCTGCTCCCCTAGAAATCTGATCTTTCTACCTGATTTGGAGAAAGAAATTCAAAAGACAGAGAAATAACTCCCATTGATAACTTTTCCCTAATGGCAATTTTATAATTCAGTTACCAAAGCCAAAAGCACAATTCTATTTTAACTCATGAATTCACCCCATTATTACTTCATGGATCACTTCTGTGTGCTAGATGCCATAGAAGATAAAAGAATAAGTTCTCTTCTGCCATCAAGTGGAGAAAGGAAAAATTATAATATGATGTGAAATTATTACAGAAATAGTGTTTGCCTGGTATCAAGAACTGTGTGGGAGTGGGGAAAAGGACATTATGGCTAAGGAATAGAAAAAAAAATGGTGATATCTGAAGGAGACCTTTCTACATTAAGGTTTGTAAAGGAAACAAGAAAAAGAATCGTAATCCATTAATTGCAGGCATGAAGAACAGAATCAGGATACTTCCATTTCAATGGAAAAAGTCATTCGAAGTGACTGAAATGGGGTATGGAAAAAAGAGATGGTAAGGGTGAGGTGGAAAAGCTGGTTCAAATGAAAATTAATAGAACACGATTGGATTAAATGTGGATATTTCTTTAAAAAATACAAAAAGTGTTATGAATGAAGGTTTCTTAGCGGGCATACATAGAACTTTCATTTGAGAGTGGAATTAGGAAAGCTGAGAAAATGGATGTGGATTAGCGATGGGAAGAAAGCATGAAGAATGGAATAAACTATTGGTAAATAGTATTGAGATTCACCAATAATTTTAAACATGAACATCTCTTTCTCAGTTTCTAATGTCCAAACTATCTTTCAAAAAGTTCTGCACTGTTTTATAGCATGAAGGCATTTGGCCACCTATGGATAATTTTAGGTGCATTTATTATAAAGAGTTCTTATTTCTCTAATAGGGAAATTATTGTGTTTTTGGTAGTACTAAGTTTAACTGTGGGTTCAAGTAATGGCTCTTGTTTGCTTACCTGATACACTTTCTTGAAGAATATGTAGCAAAAGAATAAAGCAAAACTTCAAGCTGGGCACAAGTGGCTCACACCTGTAATCCTATCTACTCAGGAGGTTAAACTCTGAGGATTGTAGTTTGAAGCCATTCTGGGCAGGAGAGTCTGTGAGGTTCTTATCTCCAATTAAGCAAGAAAAGACTGAATGTATAGTTGTTGATCAAGTGGTAGAGCAGTAGTCTTGAGCAAAAAAGCTCAGAGACAGTGCCCTAGCCCTGAGATCTAATCCCAGAACTCACACACACAAAAAAAGAAACATTAAATTAAGACTTCAATTTTGGTGTGTGAGTGACAACATTTTTTGTGAGCTACAGCTATTCACATGCATTCCATATGATTTATGAAGAGGCTAAATGACTCAACAGATTTTAGATAGCAATATTTTATAGTTAAAATTAGATAATTGACAGTGAATGAAATGAAACAGTAGGATGATATGATAAATGACTGACTACATTAATAAAGGGAAAATATTTAGATGAAAGAAAATGGCAGCCCTATTTTTCTCTGCTGTTCAGAGTTTTGTGCTCCAATTTAAAATTCTGTGTTTTAAGAAGTTAACAGAAATTTTGTAGAATGAATGGTTGCGGGCTTAGAATCTTGCCCTTATGAAGGGTTTGAATAATCCTGATTTCCATTTTCCAGTGCCTATAAGGTTGTCATTCAGAAAAACAACTTCAAAGTATAGAGGCTCTCTTTCAGCAGGAATGAAAAAAAAGCTATAGAGATGAATCTAAGGAAATCGTTATAACATAGCTGTCCCCAAATCTAATGACTGTTTTAGGAGCTAATGTGTTTCTTATAATAAGAAGTGTGAAAGCGGAGGCTGGGCAACCTTCGAGATACTGTAGAAGAACCTGAAATAGAAAGTATAATCAGTGTATTTTAATATTACTTCTAATCTTGAATTTTTACATTCCAAACATCATCTTGAATAGTTATGGTGGAACTATTGCTGGAAGTCCAATTCTTTTTATTCCCTCTTTCACAAAATGTATTATGCTCTTTAGCCAAGGGGAAGAAACTTCTATAACAAATAGTTAATTCTTGTCAGTCAGGTTTTTTTCACACTTTTTATATTGTACTTGAGGGCTAGTCAGAAAAAATTATTTTCAGTAGAATTATGCAAAAAAAAAAGGCTGGAAAACCAGATCAAATGAAGATTTAAAAGATACAATGTTCTGAGAAACTAGTCATGGGAACAGATGTTGATCTACATTTTCTTAATGATATAACTTAGGCTGCTATTTGCTATAAAAATACATTTGTAAGCCAGGCACCAAGGGCTTATGCCAGTAGTCCTAGCTATACAAGAGCCTGAGATCTGAGGATTGTGGTTGGAAGCCAGCTTGTATAGGAAAGTTTGTGAGACTCTTACTTCCAATCAACCAACAAAAAGCCAGAAATGGAGCTGTGGCTCAGGTGGTAGAACACTAGCCTTGAGTACAAAAGCTCAGGGACAGTGCCCAGGCTATGAGTTCAAGCTCTAAAACTAGCACGAAAAAGAATACATTTGTACTGAATCTAGTCAAGTACTTGGCATGGATTTATCGAACAGTATGTATATTGTGAAGTCTCATATGTCTAATACCAAATGGTTTACAGGGCAGCCTTTTTCCATTTCCTGCAGTTCATACAGTTATCTTCAGTCTTGGAATTATAATACTATTTCGAGATTTCTTTCTTTCCCCACATGGTTTTACCCTTTTTCTACTTGTTTTATGGAGACAGGAAGAAGCAGTAAAGCCTATTATATAAAACACTAGCCTTTATTGTCAGAGATTTAACCTTAGTTTTGTTTTATATGTGTCTATAAAACCGAGTTATCAGGCTGGGGATGTGGGTTAGTGGTGGAGTGCTTGCCTAGCATGCATGAAGCCCTGGGTTCGATTACCCAATACCACATATACAGAAAAAGCCAAAGTGGTGCTGTGGCTCAAGTTGTAGGGTGCTATCCTTGAGCAAAAGCAGCTCAGGGACAATGTCCAGGCCCAGAGTTCAAGGGCCAGGACTTGTACAAAAACCAAACCAAAACAAAAAACCGAGTTATCCATACCTACATTGGTGGTGTTGTGTTTTGAGGATTAAATGAGATACAAGAAGCTTTACAGTGCTATGATCCTGTAAAATATTATTATGTATTTAATAGTGTATATTAATTGAAGATTACTATCACATATGTATTAATTTCTATTGTTAAATACCTTATAATTTCCTTGATGTCATGCAAGCACAGATGTTGTGGTGGGCACGTGTGTGAGTACCTGCATATGCAGATTATGAGCATCTTTCTGAATTCTTTCTAACTTCATAGTCCCTTTACGTTCATAGTACCTATCACAATCTCTAATTTTGGTAGGTATAAAATGAACAAAAATTTTGCAATAAAAAATTTTATGAGCATCAATTAATTATACAAACGGAGTTTATTTTGTGTCTTCTGACATGTATATTATATACTTTGATCAAACTTTCTTTTCTCCTTTTATTTTAAAAAATGTTTAATGGGTATAATTATGTCTCTCACACACATACACAAACACACATAAACTGTAACTTTGATAATATTCATCACTCTCTCCTTTCTCTCTCTCTGCTCCTATTTTCTCCCCTCTAAACAGTTCCTATTTTACAATCATGTCATATTATTACAATTAACAAGAAAGCCAAAAATGTATGCTGTAGAAAAGATAGTCTTTTCAACAAATGATGTTGGGAAAACTGGATATCTTCCTGTAGAAGACTAAAATTAGGTCCTTATCTCTCACTACCAAATTTCAAAGGGATGAAAGATAATAACTGATCTGAAATTTTGAAACAACTACAGGAAGTATCTAGGGAATCCACTTAAACATATAGGCAGAGGTAATTACTTTCTGAATAAGATTACAATTGCTCAGGAAATAAGGACAATTTTTGATAGAATAAATAACTGATGTGTGTACTAGTCATAAAATATCAGTATAACTGAAAGAAAGGAGTAATGTTAAAGGAGCAATTGTGATAGTCCAGTTCCTAGGCAAAATGGGCAAGGAAGTACTACTTCTGATGTTGTGTACTCTAATCTCAAGGATATTCAGGAAATAACAGGATATAAGAAAATGCTCGTATGTGGTTATGCAGGTGTTTGTAGTTTATGTAAAAACAGAATTACATGTAAATCAACATGTTTTCTGAATGCCTAATGTATTATGTATGGGGAGGTGGACTTACAAAGCTGTGTACCAAAATAGGATAAATTCATGTTGCCTGCGATTTACAATCCACAGAAAGAGACACAAAGATAATCTATATGAAATGTAAATAAGTTAAAATAAATAACAGTAAAATAAATTGATATTAAAGTGCCATATGAAAAATGAGAAGGGGAAAAGCAAATTTCTTTCATGGTCTGCAGGAAACACTAGCATTTGAAATGGGTTTTGAAGGACAAATGAGTTCTTTAACATTATTTTTTTGTATTTAGTAAGAGCTCAAGTGAGAATTAAATCACGTGGCATGGACTAGAAGACTATTTCATGACCCTTTTTAATAGACACATGGTATTGAATTTTTAAGAATAGTGTAGTTATTAATAACTTGGGACTAATAGTAAGACTGAGTTAGAATCTCAGTTTTACTATTTAGATACTATATAATTTTAATCCAGTTACTTCCTCTTGCTGGAGGTTAGAAACAGAAAGGCATGCACTTTGTAACATCACTGTCAGAATGAAATAGGTTAATGTTTACTCTGTGTTTAGCCACCACAGAGAGTGGTCGACAGTCACTCTAATTATTATTATACATTAGAGACATAGGAGATGGTACCAATTTCTAAGAGATTTGGGTCCTGACTTAACTAGCTTCTGTGCAAAGTTGTAATGGAATTAGAGAAATTCTTCAGGAAAATTGATCTTACAGTCACAGGTGGAAAGGCATACTAGGAGAGGATACTAGATTTTGGGGGTATTTTGGGAAATATTTTAAGGCACAATTATGGGTCTTAGAGTTCTAAGATGGTGGATGCATGGGTGGAAATAACCCCTGTTTTCACTGTATTTGATGTTGGTATAATTTGGGGAGGGGAAGGGAAAAAACAAATTGTTTAAATAGGGATACAGGTGGACCTATTGCAACAATGAGATGCACAAGACGGTTATGTCAAAAAAACCCCAGAACTTTACAACTTTGGCAGGGAGGGGGGGGCAGGAAGGGGGATGGGAGGGCAGGGATGGTAAGCAGAAACAATGGAGGAGGCAACAATGCTTGATAAGAAATGTACTCATTACTTTGCTCATGTAATTGTAACCCCTCTGTACATTAATTTCACAATTAAAAAATAAATAAATAAAAGGAAGAAAATTTCAAAAGGAACAGAAAGATTTTTTTCTGAAGTGTTTTAAGTTAATTTCCATACTGAGTATACAGCACCCGAAACATTGCTCCTGACTTGCATTCTAAATTGATCAGTTTGGCCAATAGCACAAATAATTTTCTGACATATCCATAATTTAGAGGCTTCAAAACCATTTATATGTAGAATTTAAAAAGGGAGAAACTCTAGATAGCACTAAGTATATACAATTCATATTTGCCGGATGTTCTGAAAAGAAATAGTAATACCAGAATGAATGGAGATACTAGAAGCATAGTTTCTGGGACCGAAATGAGTGTAAATTGCTATTTAACAATGACAATTAAGAAAGATTTAGTAACCAGGATATATTTTATAGAGTATACTCACTTCAGTCAAATTGCCGTACATATGCTCCTAACACAAATGTAAACACATTACTAAAAGTAATAATATGGACATGGAATGAGATATGGACACTATTTATCAAGCCAGAAGCAAAACACAACTGGCTCACCCATTTCTTCTTGGAACTGGCTGATTCAGTTCAAGTCTAATCAGAATCCCATTCACCAGGCTTTTTTATTCTGTTGATTGCTTTTCCAGGCTGCTCCTCAGTAATGAAGCCTTCATTCATCTGTTCAAATTGTACTCTCTATAGAGCAGAAAATTGTATACAAAAAGTACATTGGCTGAAGATGGGCAATTCTTTTAATGGTGATTACCTGTAACATCTGTTTAGTCCAAAATTATTTGGTGCATGCAAACTGAGAGATGGGTAGGGAATGATTTATCTTTTGAAACATGTAACAATGTCAATATTATTATGTACCCAGTCTTGTAATCTATAGAATGAAAATGTTCAGCTTTGATCAGAATATTTATATTTACTCTTCAACGTAAATCAATTCTCAAGCGAATTATCTTAGTGATTATTCAGTAATTATTTAACTGTTTCTGAATGGAACTTGACCTATATTATATAAGTTAATGGAATAGAATGTTGAGAGAATTTTTAATGTTATTTTTGTCACTTTACCTTTTCATCTTCTGAGAGAGCATTCAATAGTTAATTTAACAAAGTTTTATCCTCAGTGATGACTCTGGATCTAGAAAAGTGCATCTTTGGGAAAAGAGGATGTGAATCATTGTGTTTTAAAATTCTCTGCAGGAAGATTACAAGATGTACTTATGATGTAAGATAGGTATTAATTATGTATTTCTGAAGCATCAATGAATAATTTCCATATGTTTATCAAGACTGTATAGCATAAGATATCAACTACTGGAAAAGAAAGATTTATAAGAAAACTGTAATTTTGAAAAATAGAAAAAAACCTTTGACAATGCAGAGATTTTAAATCATTGTCATCATCTTAAAAATTTTCCAACTCTTTTCTTCTTCACTTTTCTTTCTGTAGAGGGATTATATGGGTCTGGATGAGGTCCTGACTAAGTCAATTTCATTCTAGTGGTCTTTCCTCAAGATTTTGATTTGGCATTATTGGAATTAGTTCTTGAAACATCAAAAAAAAAAACAGAAGAGCCATAAAGTAATTGTAGATTGAGTGTTTAGTGTTAAGCAATAAACTAGGGCTGTCATGTTCAAGAGTATATAGAAACAACCATACAGAAGAGAAAGATCAAATGAGTTAGAAATTTGGTGGAATTAGAACAGTGTAGAGATAAATAATGAAATTTGGAACAAAATCAGCGTATTTTGATAACCTAAATAAGATTTTAACATCTTTGAAATAAAGGTGAGCCCAACAAAGTGCCTCTAACACTAGAGAAAAGTTGAAGGGTCTATGGGCATGACCCCCTACTCAGTTGGAAATAACCCACAGGATCTAAAATTATAAAGAAAATAAAAAGACAAAAAAAATCATCTTCATCCAAGATGTCTTAAGGTAGAAATCTGGTGGAAATAGAGGTCATATACAAAAAAGAAGAGGCTCATAGGGAAGAATCAATGTAAATACTATAGGGAGGATGAGAATTAGAAGAAATATTGGCCCAAACTCTTCTATAAAAATGAATAGACTGGGGCTGGGAAGGTGGCTCAGTGGTAGAGCGCTTGCCTTGCATGCATGAGGCCCTGGGTTCAATTCCTCAGCACCACATAAGCAAAAAGAAAAAAAAGCCAGAATTGGGACTGAGGCTCAAGTGGTAGAGTGCTAGCCTTGAGCTGAAGAGCTGAGGGACAGCGCCCAGGCCCAGAGTTCAGGCCCCACAACTGGACCAAAAAAATAAAAAATAAAAATGAATAGACTGAGTCAAAGCAGCAGATGGTAGGAATTGATAGTGACTTTGAGCAGAACTGAGGAGGCCATGGGGTTCCCACCACCATTTCAGCATCCAGCATTATTTTTCCCCAAGAAAACCATTATAATTGATGGCAAAGAAAAAACTCATAAGCTTTCCTCTTTGTTACTGGGCCTGTGTGTTCACTTTTCTTTTCTTTGTGCCAATCCTGGGACTTGAACTCTGGGCTGGGACATAGTCCCTGAGGATTTTTGCTCAAGTCTAACACCCTACTGCTTGAGCCACAGCTCCACTTCTAGTTCTTGGGTGGCAAATTGGAGATAAGAGTCTCATGGACTTTTCTGCCTGACCTGGCTTTGAACTACTAGTCTCACATTTCACCCTTTTGAGTAGCTAGGATTATAAGCATGAGACATAAGAACCCAGCCTTATTCACTTTTCACAACCGCTGTAGCAAAAGGGTTAATAATTTTAACAATCACAAGACTATTGGGAAAGCCTTAGCCAGCAGAATGATCTTTATCTAACTCTCAAACCTTCTGTATGAACTGGAATGTCCAGTTCCCTTGCTAGGAAAACACACTCTGAAAAGTTCAAGGCTGAAGCCAAAATTTGTACTAGAGGAACAACCAATGCAGGTAAAGGTGCTTCCTGAATAAGTGCTTCATCTTCAACTGATGTGAACACTGGAGATGATGTCAACAGTTGAGAAAATGCCCTCCTACTAATATACCAAATAATCAATTCAGCAGTGTGGAGTAAAGCAATACTAGGCAGTGCTAAACAAGCCATACCTGTTCAGGTTCTTTTGAAGGCATGCATGCCAAATCTTCATTTAAAGCAGTACTCTGACACAAGAGGCATTTGAGGAAATACAGCCTAAACTTTGAAATTTCTTGTTATGAAAGTTCTGTGGCTTGGAGTCCCATTCGAGGCCCACCCCCTTTCTGGAACTTTGCTTGATTGGAGATGAGAGTTCCCTGGACTGACTTTGACCTATGTTTCTCAGATATCAGTCTCCTGCATAATTAGGATTACAGGTGTAAGTCAGTGGCCTCAAGACATACTCTGAAAAAAATTTAATACAATATTATTCGACCCTGCCCATTACCTGATAGTATTACTCCAGTCTCTAAACCCCCCACTCTGAAGAGTATCATTTTATTCAAGACATACAAGCTATTAAAGAAATTGTTCAGCCAGGCCCTGGTAGCTCATTCCTGTAATCTGAACTACTCAGGAGGCTGAGATCTGGGGTTCATGGTTCAAAGCCAGCCAAGGTAGGAGAGTCCGTGACACTCTTGTCCTCAATAAACTACTCAGAAAAAGCTGGCTTTTTCTGGCTCAAGTGGTAGAGTGCTAGTCTTGAGCAACAGAGACAGGGCCCAACCCCTGAATTCAAGCCCCATGATCAAAAAAATTTTCACTGCATTAATCCTATTCTATCTAACCCCCATACTCTTCTGAATGCCTTACCAACAGAATATAAGTTGTTCTATATCCTTGATCTCAAGGATGTTCTGTTGTACATTCTGCTTGACAAGTCTCAACTACCTATTTACCTTTGAATGGATAGAATCTTTATCAAACTATCCTCAATACTGTTGCTCCTCCAGGGATTAAAAAATCACCTACAATCTTTTGGGACATATTGGCTAAATATCTAAGAATGCTGAAATTAAATTCAGAGAACTCTGCTGCAATACATAAAATACTTATTGATTGTCAGCCTGATTTATGAGCTTTGCTTTCAAAAACACCATTCAGATTCTTAATCATCATGGGTGATATTATAAAAACCCATCATGGATAGATATATGGTATCTTACTCTAAAGTGAAAATTTTCTTTCTTTTTTTTTTGCCATTTGTGGAGCTTGAACTCAGGCCCTGGGCACTGTCCCTGAGCTGCTTTTGCTCAAGTATAGCACTTGCTCTTTTTTTTGCTTCTTTTGTATGTTCTTCCCCCATGGTATAACCCCTGTTTTCACTGTATTTGATTCTGGAGCCTTGAATCTTGTATATACATTTTTCTAATTTGGGGAGGGGAAGGGAAATAACAAAATGCTGAAATAAGGATATAGGTTGACCCATTGTAAAAATGAGATGTACAAGACACTATTTTCCAAATGAACTTTACAACTTCTGGGGAAGGGAGGGAGGAGTTGTGGAAGTGGGCAGTTAAGGGATGGTAAGGGAAAATCAAAGGAGGAGGTAACAATGCTTGATAGGAAATGTACTCACAACCTTACTCAAGTAACTGTAACTCTTCTGTACAGTATTGTTACAACAAAAATATATACAAAAAAGAAAATATGGCGTATATATATACGTATATATATATATATATATACACACACACACACACAATGGAATTCTATGCCTCCATCAGAAAGAATGACACCACCCCATTTTTTAGAAAATGGAAAGACTTAGAAAAAATTATATTGAGTGAAGTAATCCAGGCCCAAAAACATAGGTTCCATGGTTTTCATTATTTGCAATTACTAGTATATGTCTAGGACAAACAGAAAAGTTCAAAAGCTATATACATATGACCATATAAGATGATGCTAAGTGAAATGAACTCCAAGATAGGGACACAAGTGGTTTTATCTTTCTTGCTGTTGTTGTTAATGTATTTATAATGTACTATGTGATTTTTTTTGTTTTTTGTTTTGTATGTTCTTCCCCCATGGTATAACACCTGTTTTCATTGTATTTGATTCTGGTGCCCTGTATCTTGTATATACATTTTTCTAATTTGTGGAGGAGAAGGGAAATAACAAACTGCTGAAATAAAGATGCATTGTAACAATGAGATGTACAAGACACTATGTTGAAAAGAAACTTTACAACTTTGGGGTAGGGGGAGGGAGGAACTGGGGAAATGGGGAAGGAGGGGATGGTAGGGGAAAAACAAAGGAGGAGGTAACAATGCTCAATAGGAAATGTACTCATCAGTGGTGCTGTGGCTCAAGCAGTAGAGCGCTCGCCTTGAGCTGAAGAGCACAGGGACAGCGCCCAAGCCCAGAGTTCAAGCCCCATGACTGACAAAAAAAAAACCAGAATAGGAAATGTACTCATTAACTTACCCAAGTAACTGTAACTCCTCTGTACAGTATTTTTACAATACAAAATATATACAAAAGAAAAAATATATAATGGAAGAAAGACAGCCTTTTCAGTAAATGATGCTGGCAAAATTGGTTAAGCACCAGCAGAAAACTGAAATTAGATCCATATATATCTCCCTGCACCAGAATCAAGTCCAAATGGATCAAAGACCTCAAAGTAAGAGTAGACACTCTGAAAACATTACAGGAAAGAATAGTAGAAACTCTAAGGTTCCTCGGCACAGGCCGAAATTTTTTTTGGGGGGGTCCAGTCATGGGGCCTGAACTCTGGGCCTAAGGCGCTGTCCCTCAGCTCTTTAGCTCAAGGCTAGCGCTCTACCACTTGAGCCACAGTGCCACTTCCGGCTTTGTTCTGTTTTTGCATATATGGTGCTGAGGAATTGAACCCAGGGCCTCATGCATGTAAGGCAAGCGCTTTACCACTGAGCCACCTTCCCAGCCCCTAGGCTGAAAATTTTTAATAAAGACCCAGAAACACAACAAATGAAAGAAAGGTTGGACCAATGTGATAGCATGAAACTGCAAAGGTTCTGTATGGCAAAGGACATAGCTAGCAAGATCAATAGAAAGCCTACCGATTGGGACAAGATCTTTACTAGCTATACAACAGAGAAGGGCTTCATATCTACAGTATACTTAGAACTCAAAAAACAAACAAACAAACAAACTCCTCCAACAACAAATCCTCAAAGAAACAACTGCCTGATTAATATGTGGAATAAAGACTTAAAGAGAAACTTCTTTAAAGAGGAAATAACACCTTCTCTGGCCATAAAAGAAATGCAAATCAAAACAACATTGATATTCCACCTCACCCCAGTTAGAATGGCTATAATCAAGAAATTGAATAGCGACAGATGCTGGCAGGGATGTGGCCAAAAAGGAACCCTACTGCATTGTTGATGGGAGTGTAAACTTGTTCAATCACTTTGGAAAGCAGTATGGAGGTTCCTCAAAAGACTCCACATAGAGCTTCCTTATGACCCAGGAATCCCACTGCTGGGCATTTACCCAAATGAAAACAAATAAGGCCATGCTAAATCTTCCAGCACAACTATGTTTATTGTAGCATGTAGTATGTAGTATGTTTATTTATCATAGCTAAGATATGGAACCAACCCAGATGTCCCTCAGGTATATGAGTGGATCAAGAATGTGTGATTCTACATGTATATCTCTCTCTATAGATATATATATATATCTATAGAGAGAGATATATATAATGGAATTCTATGCTTCCATCAGAAAGAATGATACCATCCTATTTTTTAGGAAATGGATAGACTTGGAAAAAATCAAATTAAGTGAAGTCAGACCCAAAGAAATATAGGTCTCATGGTTTTCCTTATTTGCAATAATTAATATACATATATGATAATCTTATCAGATGAGCTGAAAAGTTAAAAAACTATGTACATATGTCCAGATAAGATGATGCTAAGTGAAATGAACCTAAGATATGGACACAAGAGGTCTGTCTTTGTTGTTATTTTCTTAAATTTACTATGTGATTTTTTTTGTTTCCTTTATAGGTTATTTTCCCTATAGTATATCCCCTGTTGTCACTGTATTGATTTTGATACCCTGCATCTTGTATATACATTTGTCTAATCTAGGGAGGGGAAGGGGAATAATAAAACGCTGACAGAATTACACAGGATGACCCATTGCAGCAATCATACCCACAGGTCAGTATACTGGAAACAAACTTTATAACTTCGGATGGGGGTGTAGGGTGGGGTGGGGAGGAGTGTGGGAAGTGGAGGAGGGAAGGGATCGTGGAACAACAATAAGGGAAGGGGTAACAATGATTGACAAGTAATGTACTCATTGCCTTATTCATGTACCTGTAACCCCTCTGTACAGCATCTTTACAATAAAATTAAATTAAAATAAAATTCGCAGGCTTCACAGTTTGCATCTATCACATTTGGATAAAGAGACTACTCCCAGAAAATGACCTTCCTTACCCTCCATGTGATCAACAATCATCCCACTAGATGGCAACATCCCTGGAAGGCCTCAAATACATCTTTAAAAGGTGGGTTCTAGGCAAGAGATCTTGCAAATTATGAATTATATTGCTGGCATTACCTATTTCTATCTTCTCATTATTCTTCCCACATTCAGTCTACACTGATTTTAGACTGGTCTCTTAAATTTTTTTAAAGATTTATTTCATTGTAAAGATGCTGTAAAGAGGGGTTACAGTTACATGAGTAAGGTAAGAAGCACATTTCTTGTTGAGCATTTTATTTTTTTCCTACTATCCCTTTGCTCCCTACCTTCCTCACTCCTCCCCCGCGAAGCTGTAAAGTTCATTTCCAACATAGTGCCTTGTGAGTATCATTGTTACAGTGGGTCATCCTGTGCCTTTGTTTCAGCAATTTGTTATTTCCCTTCCCCTCCCCAAATTAGATAAATGTATATACAAGATTCGAGGTACCAAAATCAAATACGGTGACAACAGGGGATATACCATAGGGGGAAGAACATACAAAGAATAAAAAAAATCACATAGTACATTAAAAACAACAACGAAAAACTTCTTACAATTTTTGAGCTTCACCAACAAACTGCTGTATACAAGAATTCTTTTTCTCCACCACCAATCTATTGGGCAAAACTTCTCCAAGTGGTCTGGAACCTGGAGGAATGCATTTTTTTTCCTTCACAATTGGGAGAATCTCTCTTTCCTTCTTTTAAGAAAAAATGGAATCTTGGATGTATTTAAAACATTATGCTTTTTATTTAGTGTGGGAATAAATCAATGCCACTCCTAGTATGGGATGTGGGGTATACTGTGTGTTTAGAGGCAGAACAAGTTTGGTTAGGAACAATAGAAGCTCTATACATCAAAAAGCTAAATGCTTCTTATTGTGATACCAAAAATAAAACTGCAATTCCTGGATCAGATCCTTTGTCTTTAAAGTCTCAAAGAATGAGTCCACAGACACATAGGGAGAAATAAAATGGCAACGATTTATTGAAGAAAAGGATAAACAGTGATTCCACTAGAAAGGAGGCATCTCAAGTGAGGGCAGGGGTTAATAAATTGTCTCTAGAAGAGACACACAGAGGCTCCATGTGGCCTGCAGGAGCTCTCTGCATCCATTAGCCTTTCCCACTGAGTGCCCCATCCAATTCACACCTCTGGGGTCTCTTTCCTCAACTCTTACCTTACTTAAACATCAATCTTTGGCTCCTTTGTCTTCCTGATATGGCCATGTTTGATTAAATCTACTTTTTCTGCCATTCAGCAAATGAGTGGTTTAGTTTGATTAGGATTCCTAAACTGAAGTTTTAGCTCAAATAAATGGTTTCAGTACCAGTACCTCTACAATACTATTGTCAGTTTCCCATTGTTGTTTAAGGTTCTTTTTATTTAAAGATTATTATTATCTCTACCCCCCTAACACCCCCTCACCCCCCCTCCGTGCCAAAGATGTATAGCTCATTTTCGATATAACATCTTGTACATCTCATTGGTGCAATGGGTCCACATGTATCCCTATTTAAATATTCACTTTTCCAGAATAGCACTCAATTATTTTACAAGCTCCATTTCAGTCAAAGCAGCTTTTGATTACAATTGTGTCTCATAGATATCTTTTATAAATGTAATTTTTTAACTTTATAAAACATTGAAATTCACATAAACAAAAAATTACCTATAATTCTAACCTTGAAGATAGCACTGGTGGTATGTTTTCTTGCAGAGCATGTATGTACATACGTATGTATGTATGTATGTATATAAGTATGTATGTATTCATGTATATATGTATTATTTTAACATGTCCATTGATGTATATGATATAATTGATCAGAGTCAACCTTTCTTTTTTTAAAAAAATTTTTATTGTGAAAAAACTGTACAGAGGGGTTACAATTACATGGGCAAGATAATGAGTACATTTCTTATCAAGCATTGTTGTCTCCTCTTTGTTTCCCCTTCCCATCCCTTCTAAACCTCACCCCTGCCCCCCACCCAATCCTCCCCCCCACCCCCACCCCCAAAGTTGTAAAGTTCCTTTGCAACATGACAACTCTTACTTCTCATTGTTGCAACTGGTCCACCTGTATCCTTATTTAAACGACTTGTTTTTCCCCTTCCCCTCCACAAATTATACCGACATCAAATACAGTGAAAGCAGGGGTTGTACTGTGGGGGAGGGACATACAAACCAACAAAGAAATAATCTTATAAATGTGTTAGAAACAAATGCATGAAAGAAAAAAAACATTTAAATACATATTTAGGGTTCATTTTCCTAACATCACCTTATCTGACCTTTTCTGCTTGACTCAGACATATACTAGATATTGCAAATAAGGGAAACCATGGGACCTATGTTTCTTTGGGCCTGGCTTACTTCACTTAATATAATTTTTTCCAAGTCTTTCCATTTCCTAACAAATGGGACAATGTCATTCTTTCTGATGGAGGCATAGAATTCCATTGTGTATGTATACCACATTTTCTTGATCCATTCATCTACTGAAGGGCATCTGGGTTGGTTCCATATCTTAGCTATAGTAAATAGTGCTGCAATAAACATAGTAACCTGGGAGGAGGATCACAATATCCTGGGTAAAGCAGAGCATTTTTCTGCCTGTTCAAACAAACTGACTTAAGAAACCAACCAAGCCACAGGAAAATCAAACACCACAAGCAGACCAGAGACTCCAACAAGAGGTTGGTTACAGACACAAGGCAGATACACGATTTTTCCCACCCCTCCCAAAAAAATCAAAGAACTTTTTTTTGTACTTTTTATAAAAAATTTTTTTTCTAAATTTTTTTTTAATTTTTAAGTTTTACCTTTCTTGAAAAAAATTGTTTTCTAGTAACTATTTTTTCTCCCTCTTATAATTTTTATTTTAGGGGTATATGTGTGTGTGTTTCTTTCTTTTTAAAAACATTTCAGAGTCAACCTTTCTATCATATCTTGCTTCCCATCTATTCCCATTCCACCCACTCCTCAACTTTCCATATGAACACTGAGTATTATGGCTGTATTTTTCTGCCTCCTTCTATTGATACCTATCCCTGTCAGTGATGACATGTTTGATCTTTCTGGTACTTTTTTGTTGAACTTCTTGTTAATTGTTTAAATAGGTTATATCATGAAATTTCATTCCTGAGTATCCCATTCTTTAGTTTGATTATATACATGCATATGCATACAGCCCTGTATATATTACCAATTATGTATATATATTAGGTAAACCTTCCACATATGAGGGAAATATTCTATCTCTGTCTCTGAACCTGGTACTTTACTCGATATGATTTTTTCAGGCCCACTAATTTCCCCTGAATTTTTTAGTGAGTATGCATAACTGATATATTCTGTCTTATAAGATAGGTAGATAAAAGGAGGTTGTTATGTTTTTAATATTTGAAATAATTATCATGAACATTTATTATACATATATAATAATGCTTTATTCCTGAAATAGCAAGATGACAATAATCAGAAAAAGTATAGGGATTGTTTCTGATTATTATTTCCTCAGAAGGAGAAAATAAGTGTGTTCTGTCATTAGCACATTAGTTTTGACTGCTATTTTCGTTGCTACCACAAGATGTCAGTACTGGAACCAGATAGATGGACCGTTCCATTAGTGTCTTCTGCCTTCATTTATATTATGTTGGATTTACGGGTGGTCCAAACATACTTTGCTTTCCTTCAATTTACCAAATTGGAAATTCCTTACAATTCATGTACAGCAAAGAAAAATATTCCTGTCACTCCTGTGGAGTAGCCATTCTAGATGCAGAGACAAAGGGGACATTTTTTTTTCTTTATCTCCATAGTAAGTGTGGCCTTCTACTCCAGTTCATTACCCCTAACATGAGTTTTAAAAATAGAATTCCATTTTTCGACATAACGACTTGTACATCTCATTGTTGCAATGGGTCCACCTGTATCCCTAGTTAAACGATTTGTTTTTCCCCTTCCCCTCCACAAATTATACC
>NW_012267296.1:9847175-9873078 GCF_000151885.1 Dipodomys ordii
TCTTAGCTATGGTAAATAATGCTGCAATAAACATAGTCGTGCTAGTAGCTTTAGTGTGGTCTTGTTTGTAAACTTTACAACTTTGGTGGGGGGGAGGGGTAGTGGGAGGATTGGGTGGGGGGGCGGGGGGAGGATGGGAAGGGATGGGAAGGGGAAACAAAGAAGCAGGCTACAATGCTTGATCAGAAATGTACTCATTATCTTGCCCATGTAATTGTAACCCCTCTGTACAGTATTTTCACAATAAAAAAATAAAAATTAAAATAAAAAATGAGATCCTAAAAAAATAGAATTCAAGTTTCTTTCCCAGAAGAATTATTAGAATATCAGTACTGATCCTCCTTTCTTGCATTTTGATTAATTAAAGAATTTGAAGTTCATTATTGAAAAAGGGACCTAGTTTGGAGCAAAACCAGGACGTTCTGGCAGCCCAAAGAAATACTAGAGTCACATATGGATCATTTATGTGGAGTCCTCTAGTAAAACACTGTTGCTTCTCTTGTGTAATATTAACAATTTTTTTCTTAAAATCTCCTAAAGAATATTAAAGAGAATTCATTCCATAGCAACACTTTTCAAGTCCACTTTCCATTCCATTCTAAATACTTTCACTTACCAGTTATAATGTCTCTAAGTCTCTCTTTACCCAATCTGCTTGGATTTTAATTTAATTTAATTGATTTAATTTATTTTTATTAATTTAATTTAATTCTTAATCTCTATATGTAGTTGCCAGGTAAATTCCAGAATCTTCAGTTAAATTTAAATTTCAGATAAATTGTACAATTATTTAGTCTCAAACATTTCTAAAGATATTCTTGTGTTTATCCAAAGTGTGAACTTCATTGAGAATTATCTTTTGGCCATCTATCCCTACCTTAACATATATGTGTTTCTACATTATATATATATATATATATATATATACATTATATATATGTGTGTGTGTGTGTGTGTGTGTGTGTGTATGTATATTCATGTATGCTTTTATCAGTCTAAACCTAGTCACACCACTTTTTGTACATATCAGCATAAGTTCTCCTATTTTTGTGCAACAAGCCAAGAATACTCCCTAATTCCTATCTTTTTGGTTCGGCCTCTTTTATTGTGACACTATTTCTTGTCACTGGCTAAGGACATAATTTTTCTTAAAAGGTAGGGATATGAGACAAATCTGAGTTGGGGAGTCGAGAAATAAAGATGAAGACTCTAATACTTTGGTAAATATTTAGCATATCACATAAAAACTGAAAAGTAGGAGCTGGGAAGGTGGCTCAGTGTAGAGCGCTTGCCTTGCATGCCTGAGGCCCTGGGTTCAATTCTTCAGCACCATATAAGCAAAAAGAAAAAAGCCGGAAGTGGCGCTGTGGCTCAAGTGGTAGAGTGCTAGCCTTGAGCTGAAGAGCTGAGGGACAGCGCCCAGGCCCAGAGTTCAGGCCCCATAACCGGACCCCCCCAAAAAAAAACAAAACTGAAAAGTAGCTGATTGAATAAAAGTGCATCTTGACAAGATCCATTGGGATCCTTAAACTGAAGTACCTTCAGGTATATTTAATGTATTATAAATATATAAAATTAATTTATAAAACCAAAATAGCCATTTCTTTCTTTTTTTGGGGGGGGGTCCGGTCATGGGGCCTGAACTCTGGGCCTGGGCGCTGTCCCTCAGCTCTTCAGCTCAAGGCTAGCGCTCTACCATTTGAGCCACAGCGCCACTTCTGGTTTTTTCTTTTTGCTTATGTGGTGCTGAGGAATCGAACCCAGGGCCTCAGGCATGCAAGGCAAGCACTCTACCACTGAGCCACCTTCTCAGCCCAAATAACCATTTCTTAATAGACCTATATGCTATATATTTGGAGTTCTCATTCATAACTGAAGTAGGAGTTTTGAATACTTAAACAAAATGTTACTTAGGAATAAAGTGACTGGATGCTTTCAGAATTTAAATATTACTTAAACTAAAATAATCTATTGTAGGAACCCACACCAGTGGCTCACTCCTGTAATCCTAGCTACTCAGGAGTCTGAGATCTGAGGATCGTGGTTCAAAGCCATCCATACCAGGAAAGTCTGTGAAACTCTTATCTCCAATAAACCACCAGAAAACCAGAAGTGGCCCTGTAGCTCAAGTGGTAGACTACGGCCCTTGAGCTGAAGAGCTGAGGGACAGCGCTCAGGCCCAGAGTTCAAGCCCCATGAGCAACAAAAAAAAAATCTATTTTAGTAGTTGACTGTTAAAATTTTTGCTTTACTGTGGCTCAAGTGGTAGAGTGCTAGCCTTGAGCTGAAGAGCTGGGGGACAGCACCCAGGCCCAGAGGTCAGGCCCCTCGGCTGGACCCCCCAAAAATTTTTTTGCTTTAATTCAATGTATATTAAGAAAACTATAAGTAATGTGGAATATATAATAAATTTCTTACAAGATAGAAATAAATAGCTTATTCTGATACAAAAAGAAATATTTGTGACTATACTAATGAAGAAAGAGACCTAATTTTCATTTACTTGTATTTATTTTAGGGATTATTATCCCCCCATGAACTCATGTTTTCTTCTGGTATTTGAGTGTTTTCTTGCATAGATTTATGATGACTTAGAAGCTTTTCTTTCCTTCAATTTTTGAAATTTTATTTCTCATCTTCTTCACTAGAATCTTCACTTTTGTTTAGCTGCATATTCTTTTTTATAATTTCCATTAGTGTGGTTTTGGCCCTGGCAAAAATCGGAGAAACAGAACCACATTGTTTTACAGCGGGACGAATGGCAGCAGATGAAGATTGGGTTCCTGATGTAGAATGAGAGCTGGAAATGGTAGATGATTTCTGGGGAAATGATGAAAATGAGTCTAAGTTAGAAGATGTGGTTGACTTCATTCTTGGAGGTGGTTGTGGTTTTGGTCTCAAATGTCCAGCTGAATGTGCAAAGGAAGATTTTCCTGAAAATTCCAAAGATCTTATTGATTTTACATTTGAAGATCTTGGAGGAACTACTGAAGGTTTCTGTGACTGGGCTCGTGGAACTCTTGGAGATGGAAGTGAAGATTTGGATGAGTATGAACATGAGGAGGACCGATGAGGAAATGAACTTTTTGATGTTGGTTGAACTGGATGATTTGATTTTGGTGCCATTACTGATTTTGATAATGATGGATTCTGATATGTGTGAGTAATTGGATGTGGCGTTTTTGGTGTTAACACAACTGAAGATCTTTGTGTTTGTACAAATGATGACCTTGAATTTGGAATAGCTGAAGTTTTTGGTGGTTGTACATACTGTGACTTTGAATTCGGAATAACTGAAGTTTTCGGTGGTTGTAAACACGATGACCTTGAATTAGGAATAATTGAAGATTTTGGTGGTTGTACACATGATGACCTTGAATTCGGAATAATTGAAGTTTTTGGTGGTTGTACACATGATGACCTTGAATTCGGAATAATTGAAGATTTTGGTGGTGGTACACATGATGACCTTGAATTCGGGATAATTGAAGTTTTTGGTGGTTGTACACATGATGACCTTGAATTTGGAATAATTGAAGTTTTTGGTGGTTGTACACATGATGACCTTGAATTCGGAATAATTGAAGATTTTGGTGGTGGTACACATGATGACCTTGAATTCGGGATAATTGAAGTTTTTGGTGGTTGTACACATGATGACCTTGAATTTGGAATAATTGAAGTTTTTGGTGGTTGTACACATGATGACTTTGAATTTGGAGTAACTGAAGTTTTTGTTGGTTGTACAAACGATGACCTTGTATTTGGAATAACTGAAGTTTTGGGTGGTTGTGTGTATGATGATCTTGAATTTGGAATAGATGAAGTTTTTAGTGACTGTTTACGTAAAGAAGTATTGTTAGATAAATCTGAATACGAATCCTTTATTTTGTCTCTGTCTGAGACTACTGAACTACTTGATACAGATGAAAATAGTACTTCTTGATCTTTTTTAATTTGATCTTGCAGTTTCTTTGTATACTCTAGAGGTTTAGAAACAGTAAATGATGGTGAGAGACATTCAAAATATGCTTGAGGAATAGTCTGGGTATGTTTTGAGATTGATTCTTTTGCTATTGTCACATCAGAGGATGTTACATGATTAGTAGTATGTATAAATGAAGGATTTTCCACCACTGAAGTACTTAATAGAGGCATCCTATAAGATGTGACAGGAGGTGGTGAAGGTGGTGGTGTGGAATCGGTAAACATTTCTATTTTATGATGGATTTGAGGTTGGAGTTGAGGTTCTTCATAAGTACCAACTCCATACCTGACATATTTAGAATTTTCCATCTTTACAGAATCATGTCTTTTCATGAGAGGAGGAGTTGATAAAATTGTTCCTATTGTTTTTGTTAGAAGATTACTTATATCAGTAAATTGGTTAGTCAAAACTGAAGTACTTTCTTTTGGCTGATTTATATGTGAATAGGAAAAGTTTCCACAAGTGGCTTGGTTGTGATTCACTACTATTTCCACTTGAAGTTGAGGCATATTTTTTGTTCCATTGGTGTCATCCAGATGCTCATACTCTTCCTTGTGTTTGCCTTGATTTTTATTAATTTCAGGTCTAAACTTTCTTTTACAAGTTGCACATAAGTACACATTATCATGATGATTAGTTACTACTGTTTCAGAGTCACTTCCAGAACAAATAGGTAGTGTCTGTATGCTAACATCTTGAGTTTTATATAATTTTGCCAATGAGGGCTTAAGAAACTTTGCTCTCTCTGTTTGAACATTTGTGATCTGTGAAAATGCAGTATATTCACTAGAGTCTGTGGAATCTTTCTGGTTTATGTCCTGGTATTTCATATCATTAGTGATCTGGATGATGTTTTCTTGTAAGGCCATAAGTTTAGATGATGTTTCATCAACTTCTCTGCATAGATTGACAAGCATGCCTTCTGCATATTTGTTTACATTACTGATTTGTGTGGCGATATTATTTATTGACATCTGAATCCCACGAACTACCTCATTTTGAGTTTGTTGAGACACTCTTGATTCATTTTTATCTTTGTTATTCTTTTTTCGATTTAATGACATTTTAAAGGGTAAGTTATTTGGTAACCAAATGGCACCTGTATAGAAAACAACAGACTATGAATTGGTAGGGACCTGGGAGAGTGAGCCTGTAATGTGTTAAGTAGAGTGTGATTGGGAACTGTGTTAAATGATCTTATGCTTAAATGACACTACAGATACCACTAAAAATTCTTTGATCTGATAAATACTTTTGGTAAGGTAGTAAAATACAGCATGAAAATATCAATACATTTTCTATATGCTAATAAACTGGTTGAAAAAATCAGGAAAATAATCTCATTTCTAATAGCCTTAAAAATTGAATTGCTATTATTTTAAACATGCTGGTGAAATACCTGTACAATAAAAACTGTAAAAATGGATTAAAGAAATTTTGTAAGACACTAGAGGATGTAAAAACTTTTTATGTTCGTGGATTGCACAAATTAATACTGTCAAAAACAAACTATATATTCTATACAATACCCATCAAAATTGTTGTAATAATTACATGCTAAGAACATGTCTAGATATCTCAACTTTTCATCATAGTTATTATTATTGTTTTAATTTTTATTGTAAAGGTGACATACAGAGAGGGTTTACCAATTACATAAGTCAGGTATTGAGTACATTTCTTTTTTTTATTGTGAAAATACTGTACAGAGGGGTTACAATTACATGAGCAAGGTAATGAGTACATTTCTTATTAAACATTGTTGCCTCCTCCTTTGTTTCCCTTTACCATCCCTTCCCATCTTCCCCCTCCCCGCCCCACCACCCCGTGCCAAAATTGTAAAATTCGTTTTTTTGACATAACGTCTTGTACATCTCATTGTTGTGTCATCTCTTCCCTCATTTTCTTCCTCCTAACCCACCTCCTACACAAGTGGTATAGTTCATCATTCTTTTCTTCATAGAATTAAAAAAATCAATCCTAATATTTATATGCAGTTACAAGGCACCCTGAATATCCATAGCAATCCTAAGCATAAAGAACAATGCTAGAAGTATCACAATATCTGACTTCAAATTAGAATACAGAGCCATATTAAACAAAGAAACTACGGTACTGTAAATAAAAGGACATGTAGGTGAATGCAATAGAATTAAAAATCTACATATATGTCCACAGAGATCTACCCAACAGATTTGGGGCCAAAAAATGGTGCTGGTAAAACAGCATATCAACATATTGAAAATTGGTTTTTACCTCACACACTGAACAAAATCATTCACAGATGCATCAAGTGACTTTTTATTTTTGGCAGTTGTGGGGCTTGAACTCTGGGCCTGGGCACTATCCCTCAGCTCTTCAGCTCAAGGCTAGCACTCCACCACCTGAGCCACAGCACTACTTTCGGTTTTCTGGTGGTTAATTGGTATCACAGACTTTCCTGCCTGGGCTGGCTTTGAACCGAGATCCTCAGATCTCAGCTTCCTGAGTAGCTAGGATTACAGGCGTGAGCCACTGGCACTGGGCTTTCAAGTAACTTTTTTGTTAGCATACATTAGTTGTGCAAAGAAGATTTCATTGTGACATTTCAGCATTGTTAGGTCTTCTGAGAACAGTCCTCTTCCTCCAATCCTGATCATGAAGGACAGTACATAGCCTTACCAGAAATCACCTGCCCCAAACTGGTAATCACCTATCACTGTTAATTACCTGACTGTCAATTACTGTGAGTCAGCAAAAGGTCATCATGCTCTGAGGTCACTTCTGCATCTGCTGTGGCTACACCTCCACTTTGACTTCCCCTATATACTCTCTCTCCACATCAGTTGAGCTACAATTTGCTATACAACATTCTACACCCTACCCTCCAGTGAAGCCTAGCACACCTCATTGCACACCTACATCTGGTGCATGCTAGCAGTTTGGTTCTCCAAATAAACTCTCTTTGGTTTGAACCACATGGTGGTCTCCTTTCAGCAACCCTTACATCTGGTGCCAAAACCAGGGGAGGGGATAGGGTCAGGAGTCACTGTGTACCCTCTGATTCTCTTTCCAAGGATCAATCTGCCTCTTAGCTGCCTCTCCTCAAACTCAGACTGGCAAGTGAACCCCATATCACACTTCTCATCTCTACCATTGCTGGCCAAGCATCCACCACACCATCTCTCCTCTACATCTGGTGACTGAATCCTGTCCACGAGTCCTCTGTCTGTCAATGTGGTGCCATGCCAGAGTGATCCCCTATGCCTCTAGTCCAGTCTCTTCTTTCTGAGGGGATGTCTAACTTGAGAATTTGACTCTCAGACTGAGGTATTTCTGGTGGACTGGGATGCCTTCTACCTGTTGCCTTCTTCATTCTGTCCTTACTGACGCCCTCTATATCCTTACATATCCCTCTACATCCTTAGGGACCCCTCTTATGGTCTTATAGACCCCATCTACATCCTTATGGACTCCTTCCCCCTACATTCTCATGGACTCTCACCTCTACATCCTCACAGACATCTCCTTCTATGTCCTCACAGACTCTTCCCTTCTATGTCTTCACTGGAATTTTCATTCTGCCATTTGTAGGCCCCCTAGTAATGTTTTCCCTTGCTTTGCTGTTCAGCCTCTGTCTCATAAGATTTCTTTCAGATTTCATCTAAAGACACATACAGGCATTCACCAAAAATTAAATGTTGCTGCTGCCTTCTCCTGGACCAGACCACATCCTTGCCATTTATTCCTAAAATGGATGTCCATTACCAGCAGGAAGTAGTCAGAGAGACTCGGCTCCTCTTTAAACCTATCAAAAGGCTGGAATGTTAGGTCTGCTGGGGGAGCACAGCCCCTTTTCCCCACTTTGTGAAGAACAGCACCTAACCTTACCAGAAATCACCTGCCTGAAACCAGTAATCACCTGTGCCTGTCAATCACCTGACTGTCAATTACCTGAATCAGCAAAGGACCTCATCCTCTGAGGGTCACTTCTGCACCTGCTGTAGTCACACCTCATCTTCACCTTTCCCTCTCCACCATCAGTCAGGCTACAATGCACTACCTGCCACACACTACATGCTTCATGTTACATGCAATGTGCTACCTGCTATATGCTGCTCTCTGGATACATACATCTTCCACGAGCTGGTGGTTTGGTTCTCCTAATAAATTCTTCTGCCTGAACCATGTGGTTGTCTCCTTTCAGCAACCCTTACATCTGGTGCTGAAACCCAGGAGGGGATAGTGTCAAGAATCACTGGATCCCCTCTGCTTTTCTTTCCAAGGATCAATCTGCCTACTGATCACCCATCTTCAGACCCAAACTGGCAAAGAAACTCCACGTTGGACTTCCCACCTCTACCATTGCTAGGTAAGCATCAACCACACCATTTCCCCACTACATGTGGTGAGTGAATTCAATCTATGAGCCTTCTTTTCATCTATCTCAATATGACACCATGTCAGAGGGATCCCCTACACCTTTTGGCCAGTCTCTTCTCATTTCAGGGATACCTGAATCAAGAATTTGACTCTCAGATGGTGAGACCTCTGGTGGACTGGGATACCTTCCACCTGGTGCCTCCTCCTCTCTACATCCTGGTGGACCCCCCTACATCTTTACCAACGTGCTCTACATCCTTATAGACTACATCCTTACAGACACCATCTACCTTCTTATGGACTCCTCCCTCTATATCCTTTTGGATTCCCCCCTCCATCCTCATGGAATCCTCCCCTCTACACCCTCATGGACTCCTACTCTCTACATCCTCATGGACTCTGCCACTGTATGTGCTCACAGGACTTTCCCTTTTTCCTTTTTGGCTTCTGCCTCATAAAATTTCATTCAGATTTCATCCAAAGATGCATACATACATTCACCACCAAGGAACTCTTGCTGCTACTTTCTCCTGGATGAAATGGATGATATCTTGGCTTTTTACCTTTAAAACCAACATGATTTGACAGTAGCAAGTAGCCAGGGAGAGTTGGTGCCCCTTTATACCTATCAAAAGGTTGGAATGTTAGACCTACCCAGGAGAACAGCCCTCTTCCCCTGAAGGACAATATGTAGCCTTACCAGAAATCTCCTTCCTGAAACTGGTAATCATCTGTAACTGTTAATCTCCTGAATGTCAATTACCTGACTGAAACAGCAAAAGGTCCTCATCCTTGTGTGGTTACTTCTACACCCGCTGTGGCCACACCTCCTTCTTGCCTTCCTCTATATAATCTCTCTCCACCATCAGTGAAGCTACAATGTGCTACACACTACACCCTACACGCTACTCTCGAGTGGGGCCCAGCACACCTCTATGCATATCTACACCTGGTGTAGGCTTGCAGTTTGGTTCTCCCCAATAAAACCTCTTCTGCCTTGATTGCATGATAATCTCCTTTTAGGAATCTTTACATCTGGTGCCAAAACCCAGGAGGAGATCGTTTCAGGAGTCGTTAGATCCCCTCTGCTTCTTTCTCTTTTCTTGGGTCAGTTTACCTCGTGGCCACCCACTCCTAAAACTAACACTGGTGAAAGAACCCCATGGCTGACTTCTTGCTTTTACCATCACTGGCCATGCTCTCCCTACACTGTCTCTTGTCTATGTCTGGTTAGTGACTCTTATCTATGGGATATGTTTTTCTCTTACTTTTAATGTGGTGATGTGCCAGAGAGATCTCTATGCCTTTTGGCTTGCCTCTTCTCATTTTAGGGGTTCTTGAATTGAGAATCTGACTCTTAGCTGGAGAGGCCACTGGTGGACTGGGATGCCTTCCACCTGTTGCCTCCTTCAGTCTATGTCCTTGAGGATCTCTTTGAAGACCCACTCTATGTTCTTATGGACTCCCTCTACACCATATGGACACCCTCTATGTCCTTACAGACACTACCTCTCTGTATTTAAGGACCCCCCCACTACATCCTCAAGGACTCCTCCCCTCTATGTCCTCATTACAATTTCATTCTGTCATTTTTAGGCTATCTAGTAATGCTTTATTTTGCTTTATTCTTTGGCCCATGGCTCATGAGATTTCTTTCCGATTTCATCCAAAGACAATATGCATGTTGATCACCAAGGAACTGTTGCTTTTACCTTCTCCTGAACCAGACCACATCTTTCCCTTTTACCCCTAAAACCGATGCCGCTTGCCAGTAGGAAGTAGCTAGAGAGATTTGGTACCCCTCTATAACTATCAAAGATCAGAGTGTTAGCTCTGTCTAGAAGAGCCTCCTTCCCCCCTCCTCTTTGTGAAGGACAGCACGTAGCCTTATCAGAAATCACCTACCTCAAACCAGTACTTGTAACTGTTAATCACCTCAATGTCAACCACCTGACTGTGAGTCAGCAAATGTACCTAGTATCTTAGGTCACTTCCTCATCTTCTGAGGTCACTTCTGCATTTGTGGCAGCTACACATCCTCTTTGCCTTTCCCCATATAACCTCTATCTGCCATTAGTTCTCTCTGCATACCTACATCTGTGCATGCCAGGGGTTTGTTTCTCCTAATAAACTCTTTTCTGCCTGAACCATGCCTTGGCCCTTTTTTGCAACCCTTACAAGTATGTATATAAAATGTACTCCAATCAACACCACTCCTATCATTCTCTCATATTTCCTCCTAGTACTTAAAGCAATTTCAACAAATTTTATTGTTGTATTTTTACACATGCAATTTCAACCATATTCATTCTCATTCCAACCTTTAGTCCTCCCTCTTCCTGCTGGTAATCCTCAATAAAGCCCATTTAAAATTTCCTGTAATTAATTTCTTTAGTGTATTAAGTGCACCAAAACATTTCACCATATTTCAAATACACATATATAAAATTTATCTCAGAATATGGTTACTTTCCATCCCCACCCCACAGCCCTTTACTTTTATTATTTTTTATATCTTCATATATAGTTATATATAACTATATATAGCTATATATGGTTATGTAGCTATCTTCATATATAGTTGCAAAGTGTTTTGAAATTATCCATTTTGCCCTATTTCTTCATCCCTTTAGATGATCTCACAGAGTTACCATCATGTTATGTATATATACATATTGCACTTTTTTTTTTTTTATTTTTTGGGTCTGGTCGTGGGGCCTGAACTCTGGGCCTGGGCGCTGTCCCTCAGCTTTTCAGCTCAAGGCTAGCGCTCTACCACTTGAGCCACAGTGCCACTCCCGGCTTTTTTCTTTTTGCTTATGTGGTGTTGAGTAATCAAACCCAGGGCCTCCTGCATGCAAGGAAAGCACTCTACCACTGAGCCACCTTCCCAGCCCTCATTTGCCAATCTTTATTATCACTTTCTGGGCAATTGTAATTCTACTCAGAAAAATAGTTCGCCTACCTATAATTTTTAGCTATAATTTTTTCTGTCCTTTTCTATAGTAGATTTAAGGTTTCATTTATTTGGGTTTTTTATTTATATACATTTGATTTTTTATATAAGAGATATTAATGTAATGCCAGGAAAATTGATGTAGGCATTGCTTTTCTGAATAGATTCTTATTTACTCAGAATAAAAGAACCAGAATTGAAAAATGGGATTACATAAAACTAAAAAGTCTCAGTACAATTAAGGAAACAATGGCCAGAATTAGGAGAGTACTTATAGGATTGGAGAAACCTTTTGACATTTAGTTATCAGATAAAGTACTAATATATAGAATATGTAAAATGATGAAAAATTCAACACCAAGACAATAAATAATGCAATTGTTGAATATGAAAATGAACAGTTTTCAAAATAATGCAAATGGTTTCTCACATGAAAAATAGTCAATGTCCTTATGCATAAATGAGCGCAAATCAAAACATAATTGTGATTCCATCTCAACCTATCAACAAGTAAACAACAAATATTCATAAGGTTGTGGAAGAATAGACCTTTATATACACTCTTGGTAGGAATGTAAAATACTGAAGTTTTCTATAAAAATCAGTATGGAAGTTTCTTTAAATTCTAAACATAGAACAGTTTTAGGATTCTTCTATATGACTGTTTAGCATATATCCAAAGATTGTAAGTCAATATATATTAAAAATATATAGACACTTATATGTAAAAGTAACCTGATGTACAGTAATGTAATAGGGAATCATTTTAGCTGTTAAACAACTGAATGGTTAAAGAATGTGGTATATAAATAATATGTAATATTATTAAGTTAGGAATAAGAATGGAATTATACCACTTACAAGCAAATGGATAAAGCTAACGGTAACATTGTTGAGGGAAATTAACCAGACTGAGACATATAAATATCAGATGTTCTTTATCAAATATGAAATATAATTCTTAAAGTGAATAACAAATATCTAAAATAGTTGTCTGGTTGGGGAAGGGTTAAAGAAGAGAGTGAAGGAAAGTGAATATGGTGAATGTACTTTATATACATGGATGAAAACAGAAGGATAAAACCTAATGAATTTTTAATTTTCAGAATAGAAAACATGTGAGGAGGGAGAATGAGAACAGTTGTAAGTTTAATCGAAGTAGATTATAGATGCGGGAAAATTTCACAATGAATCTTCTTGTCAGAACTAATATATGCTAATAAATTTTATAAAATATACTTAAATATAAATGAAAAAGGAAGACTAAGGGAATCTGTAGGAAAGGTGTATGAAAGGAAAGGGCAATAGAGGTGAATTTGGAATGTATCTACATATGTATGCATCTATGTGTGTTATCTATGTATGTATTTACATATGTATATGTCTAAATCTATCTCTAGCTATATCTATCATCTATCAATCAATGTATCATCTATCTCTTATTCATATATATGAAGAAAGCATAATAAAATCCACCAAGCCCTGTTTTCAAGCAGAAGTATCACAAGGTGATAAAAAAACAAAATAGAGGGGATGAAAATATTTAAAGTACACTATAGACATGTATGGAATTATCCAAATAAAACACAAATAATTCCCCTTTACTATTTTTGTGCCAATCCTGAGGCTTGAACTCAGGACCTGGGCACTGTCTGTAAGATTTTTCACTCAAGGCTAGTGCTCTATCACTGGAGCTCCACCTCCTCTTCTGGCCTTTTTAGGGTGGTTAATTGGAGATAAGTGCCTCACAGAATTTCCTGTACAAAACTGTGGTCCTCAGATTTCACACTCCTGAATAGATAGGATTACAGGCTTGATCCACAGGTTCCCAGCTCTTACTAAAGAATATTTTGAAGCCAGGCATCAGGGGCTTATCCCTGTAATCCTAGCTACTCAGGAGGCTGAGATCTGAGGATCGTGTGGTTCAAAGCCAGCCTGGACAAGAAAATCTGTGAGACTCATCACCAATAAACTACCAGAAAACCAGAAGTGGCGCTGTGGCTAAAGTGGTAGAGCGCTATCCCTGAGCTTAAGAGCTGAGGGACAGCGCCTAGGCCCAGAGATCATGTCCCATAATCGGGGCGGGGAGTGGGGGGCAGCGGGGGAAGAATATTTTGAAAGGCATCTGATCTTACCTTGTGCTGAAACATCTGCAACTTAGAACCTCGGTGGGATTGGTCCAAATGTTTTCCTTGCCAGGAACATGTTGCCTTTAGTAGAAACCAAATTGGTCTGAGGACATGGAGTTTTGGTCTTCAGCTTTTGAGCACTAGTAACATAGCAACACTGCTGTATGTCACAGTGCTACGTTGAGTCAGCAGTGAGAGAACAATGCTGCCTAGTAGTGGCCACACCCCTGGGCCAACAAGCTCCTGAAGCTAGTTACATAAATGTTGAGAGATAAACTGGAAAGAGGAAATAAGACAATATCTAACCTCTCAATGTTTGTAGTGTTGATAATAAGTTATTACATGTGATCTTGTAAATTAATTGTATGATTTTAAATGTTTATCTCTTCTTTAGCAGAAATTATCTTCCAGTTTTGATCTCACTTCTGATATTCAGTTAGAAATTGTACAATCATCTCACAATTGTGCTTGTTTTTTTCAGTGTATCCAAACCTCACTCTCCTACCTGATCTCTTCTATTTGAATAATGTAGTCTTATTCATTCATGATCAAAACATGCAAGTAAACTTGATCTTTGATAGCTTCTCTTCAGTCATATTCTGTCATCAAAGATTGTCAGTTTTACCAGGTTCTCTACTGTTCCATTACTGTTCTAAGTATCATAACTATATTATCAGAATTCCCCACAATCTGGGCTGGAAAGTGGCTCAGTGGTAGAGTGCTTGCCTTGCATGCTCGAGGCCCTGGGTTCGATTCCTCAGCACCACATAAGCAAAAAGAAAAAAACGGGAAGTGGCACTGTGGCTCAAGTGGTAGAGCGCTAGCCTTAGGCTGAAAAGCTGAGGGACAGCGCTCAGGCCCAGACTTCAGGCCCCACTACCGGACCCCCCCAAAAAAAAACCCAAAAAAATAAACCAAAAAACAAAACAGAATTCCCCACAATCTATAATTGCTAGACTTTCAGATTCTTTCTTGTCCTTTTCCTTTGTCTTCCTTCTATATGTTCATTTGTATATGTTTATATCTGTCCTCTGTTTATCCATCTATGTACTCAGGTGATCAACTGATCTTTAAAAATGATATGAACAACGAGGCACTGGTGTCTCAAGCCTGTAATCCTAGCTACCCAAGAGGCTGAGAGCTGAGAATTGTGGTTCAAAGCTAGCCCAGGCAGGAAAGTCCAAGACAGTCTTATCTCCAATTAATCACCAGAAAACCGGAAGTGGCACTGTGGCTCAAAGTAGTCTTGAGTAAAACAGCTCAGGGACAGCACCCAAAGCCCTGAGTTCAAGCCCCATGGCTGACAAAAAAAAAGAGATGAACAAGAGTAAGTGTTAAAGCAAGAACAAAAACTTTAGCATTGATTTTTATAATATCAATGTGTTGGTACTATTTAAAGCCTTGGGACTGGGTGAAAAAATCCAGGCATAAAGTGAAGATAAGGAAAAAATGAACTTAGTAATAAGTATAGGAGTATGTCTTTGAATCATCAAAAAATTTACATCAAATACTATAAACTAAACATTTACTTTGGTAATGACAGCATATTGAAAATACAGTCAATATATATAGATATGAGTGTGTCAAATTGTTTATAAACAAGAGAAATTCTTCAAACACAATGGGCATAGTAGCACATTAAGATATAAAATTTTCTTGGTACTAGTGGCACATATCTGTAATCCTAGCTACTCAGGAGGCTGAGATCTGAGGATTATGGTTCAAAGCCAGCCCAGGTAAGAAAGTCCATGAAACTCTTATCTCCAACTAACCACCAGAAAACCAGAAGTGAGCCTAGCATTCATGCCCCACAACTGACAAGAAAAATAGAAGATATAAAAATGAGTTTTGTGTTCTGTTGGATCAGACAAAGATTTAACAAATCTATCTATCTATCTATCTATCTATCTATCTATCTATCTTACTATAATCTCTGAGGAGAAGAAATTATATAAAAGAGAACAGTTAGGTAAGGGGAATACATGTTTGAAGAGGGTAAGGAAAAAATAAGCAAAATATTTAAATGTAAGTTGTGTTAAGCCTCTAAATCCAAGTTACTTATAAAGATGAAGGCAAAAGAAGCAGTATACTTAGCTGAAATAACATCAAATAATGTTCAATTCAGATATACATACTAAATAAAATGTTGAAAGAATACTTCATACTTCAATATATAATCTGTGATGAATTTCAGAGAATCACAGATCTTTGAGTTTGTAGATTTATTGTGTTAAATGTCACAATAAAACACAAACAGAAATGCAGAACATAAAAAGAAAAGCAAACATGTTTCTTCAAAAGTTAGTAAGAATAGAATGAATAAATCGACAGCTTGTATTATCAGATTTATACCAATCTTTACAGCTTAAAGGAGAAATACACCTACTTTCATGTGTTCCTTAAACCTCCCAAACAGCCTGGAACCTGTTGCTTATCTATTTTGTCCAGATTAGCTCTTTGCCACTTGAGCCACAGCTGGCTTTTTGGAGGTTAGTTGGAGATAAAAGTCTCATGGACTTCCTTGCTTGGGATAGTTTTGAACTGTGATCCTCAAATCTCAATCTCATGCTTAGCTAGGATTACAGATGGGAGCCACCAGCACCTGACAGATAAACTATAATATTTTACAGTGTGACTGTAATATAATATTTCATAGTGTAATATCACCCAAAATATGAGTCATGAAAAGAAATAGGAAAGAATAGCCTATACTTAGTTTTATATATTTCATTAGTGTTTACTTTGAATATTTTATATATATATATTTTAATTGTAATGGTGTTGTAATTGTGGGCCTCACACTTGCTAGGAAGACAAATGCATCACTTGAAACAGGTCCTAGCTAACTTTGTTTGTTATGTTTAGGGGCTGGTTTGTACTGTAACCTTCCTAATTAAGTTTCCAATATTCTTGGTTATGACAGTTATAACCAAGTTCAGATTTTCAGGGTGTGGAACCTGAATTCTGGGCCTGGGCGCTGTCCCTCAGCTCTTCAGCTCAAGGTTAGCGCTCTACCACTTGAACTACAGCATCACCTCAGGCTTTTTCTGCTTTATCTGGTGCTGAGGAATCGAACCCAGGGCCTCACGCATGCAAGGCAAGCTACCACTGAGCCACCTTCCCAGCCCTAGATATTTTTTTAAATACTTTTTTTAACTGTAAAAATACTCTACAGAGGAGTTACAGTTACATGAGCAAGGTAATGAGAACATTTCCTACCAAGCATTGTTAACTCTTCCTTTGTTTTTCCCCTACCATCCCTTCCCTCCCACCTCCACAACTACACTCCCCCCGCCCCCCGCGTGCCTAAATTATAAAGTTCGTTTTCAACATAGTTTCTTGTACATCTCATTGTTACAATGGGTCAACCTGTATCCCTATTTAAGCATTTTGTTTTTTCCCTTCCTCTCCCCAAGTTAGAGGAATGTATGTACAAGAAGCAGGGCACCAACATCATTTTTTGTAATGTGGAATCTGTAACTTTTTTGAGCAAAACTTACCACTTGAATTCCTTCTTCCCTAAAATTTAGATGAGATGAAAAATTAAATATGGTATACGTATGCTTTTATGTATGTATGTGTGTGCATGTCTGCCTGTCTGTCTGTCTCTCTAATCTATTATTTATTTACCTATAAGTAATGTCAGATGGTGAAAATTGGTGCAAAATAAAATATAGCTTATTAAGAGCAATTCAGGCTTGGAGGTGAAAGTTTGCCTGTTAGAAAAACTTTCTGAAAAAGTAATATTTGAAGAAAATTTAAAATATATATGTTAAATTCAAAGGAGAGAGCAACTGTGCCTGACTGGCATTTTCTTATATGCTTGTTACAGTTGTACCTTTATGTGTGTGTGTGTGTGTGTGTGTGCGTGTGCGTGTGCGCACACGCACACGTGCACATGTACACTAAGGTTTGAACTCAGGGCCAGAACATTATACCTGAGCTTTTGTGCTCAAAGCTAGCACTCTACCACTTAAACCACAGCTCCATTTATGCCTTTTTGGCAGTTAGAGACAGGAGTCTCATGGACTTTCCTGCCTGGATTGGGTTTGAACCACAATCTTCAGATCTCAGCTTCCTTAGTAGCTAGGATTAAAACTTTAAACCACCAACATCCAGCAGTTGTTGTTTTCAGAGACTTTTTTTACATATATTGAGATGGTCATGCAATTTTTCCTCAGGCTATGTGTTATACTACATTAATTGATTTGCCTGTGATTAAAAATCCTTATATCCTTGTATTGAAATCATCTTCATCATGGTGCAGGATCATTTTACTAGTTGTCCAATTTGGGGTTTGTATTTTGTTGACAATTCTATCATTTATATTCATCAAAACATTTTCTTTTTTATTATATATATATTTATTATAAAAATACTGTACAGTTACATGAGTAGGGTAATAAGTACATTTCCTATTGAGCATGGTTACCTCTTCTTTTGTTTCCCCCCACCATCCCTTCCCTTCCCACCATTCCAACTTCTCCCTCCCCCCACATTGTAGAGTTCTATTTCAACATAGTGTTGTGTGTATCTCATCATTACAATGGGTCAACCTGCATCCCCATTTAAGCATTCCACTATACCCTTTCCCCTCCCCAAATTAGAAAAATGTATATACAAGATATAGAACACCGGAATCAAATACAGTGAAAACAGGGGTTATACCGTGGGGGAAGAACTTACAAAAGAAACAAAAGAATCACATAGTGCATTATAAGTACATTAAAAATAAGAGCAAGCAAGCAAAAAAGGCCCTTGTGTCCTGTCTTGGGGTATATTTTGCTTAATATCATCTCATATGGTCATATGAACATAGCCTTGGACCTTCTCTGCTTGTCGTAGAAGGAAACCATAAGATTTATGCTACTTTGGGCCTAGCTTACTTCACTTAATATAATTGTTTCCAATTCTTTCCATTTCCTAACAAATGGGGTAATGTCATTCTTTCTGATGGAGGCATAGAATTCCAATGTGTGTGTGTGTGTGTGTGTGTGTGTGTGTGTGTCATATTTTCTTGATCCATTCATCTACTGAGGGGCATCTGGGTTGTTTCCATATCTTAGCTATGGTGAATAATAATGCTGCAATAAATATAGTTGTGCTGGTAGCTTTGGTATGACCTTGTTTGTGATTGTTTGGGTAAATGCCCAAAAGTGGGATTGCTGGGTCATAGGGAGCTCTATGTGGAGTCTTTTGAGGAACCTCCATACTGCTTTCCAAAGTGGTTGAACAAGTTTACACTCCCACCAACAATGCAGTAGTGTTCCCTTTTGGCCACATCATCTCCAGCATCTGTTGTTATTAGAGTTCTTGATTATAGCCATTCTAACTGGGATGAGGTAGAATCTCAGTGCTGTCTTGATTTGGATTTCTTTTATGGTTAGAGATGTTGAGCATTTCTTCAATGGCCAATGTCTATTGGCCATTCTTATTTCCTCTTGAGAGAAATCTCTCTTTAAGTCTTTAGCCCACTTATTAATCGGGCAGTTTATTTGAGGATTTGTTTTTGTGGGATTTAGTTTTTTGAGTTCTTAGTATATTTTAGATATGACATCCTTGTCTGTTGTATGGGTAGTGAAGATCTTCTCCCAACCCTTGGTCTTTCTATTGATCTTGCTAGCTATGTCCTTTGCTTTGCAGAAGCTCTGCAGTTTCATGCAATCCCATTTGTCCAACCTTTCTTTGATTTGTTGTGTTTTGGGTCTCTATTAAGAAAATTTCAGCCCGTGCCAAGGAGCCCTAGAGTTTCTCCTATTCTGTACTGCAATGTTTTCAGGGTGTCTGCTTTGACTTCGGAGTCTTTGATCCATTTGGAGTTGATTCTGGTTCAGGGTAAGATATATGGATCTAGCTTTAGTTTTCTACAAGTGTTTAACCAGTTTTGCCAGCACCATTTACTGAAGAGGCTGTCTTTCTTCCATTCTATTTATTTAGCTCCCTTGTCAAAGATTAGGTGGCTATAGGTCTGTGGGTTCATTTCTGAGTCTTCAGTCTTATTCCATTGGTCTTCAGGTCTGTTCTTGTGCCAGTACCAAGTTGTTTTTTATTATTATAGCTTTGTAGTAGAGTTTGAAATTTGGAATTGATATTCCTCTAGCACTTTTCTTTCTACTAATGATTGTTTTTGCTATTCGGGGTCTTTTATGGTTCCATATGAATTTTTGGATTGCTTCTATTTCATTGAAGAATGAGGTTGGAATATTGATAGGTATCGCATTGAATTTGTAGATAGCCTTTGGCAGTATTGCCATTTTTACGATAATACTCCAAGTCCAGGAGCATGGAAGGTTTTTCCACTTCCTTAGTTCTGCTTTAATTTCCTTTTTCAGGTTTTTAAAGTTTTCATCATACAGGTCCTTTAACTCTTTTGTTAACTCCTAAGTATTTTATATTTTGTGGGGCTATGACAAAAGGGGTTGCTTTCCTAATTTCAGCCGCACTCTTCTCATTATTGGATACAGGAAAGGCATTGATTTCTGAGAGTTAATTTTATACCCTGTGTTGCCAAATTTTCCGATTAGCTTGAGTAACTTGGGAATGGAGTCCATGGGTTTCTTTAAATACAAGATCATGTCATCAGCAGAGAGGGAGAGTTTTACTTCATAGGGAGACTATTCCTTCAATTCCTGTCAACTGTAGTAGTGTTTAGGTGCTCTATATCAAGTTCAATAGGCCATGTGCATGTAGAAATTAATTTATTTTCCTGATTTTTGTTTTGGATGCATTACTGATTGATCCTCTGGATAACTCTATTTGTTGCAATATCACTTTTCCTATCTTTAATTCTGTTAATGTTGGTTGCTCTCTTGTTTATTAATATTATATATCTTTGCAAAGAAGCAACTCTTATTTTGGTGGGTTTTTAACTTAATGCCTCAGACATTGACACTAAATTGCTTTAGCCATGGATTATGCATTATTTTGTTTATTTTTTTGTTGACTTGGGGCTTGAACTCAGGGCCTGGCTGCTGTCCCTGAGCTCTTTTATTCAAGGCTAGTGCCTTACCACTTTGAGCCATAGTTCCACTTCAAGTTTTCAAGTAGTTAATTGGAAATGAGTCTCATGGGGACTTTTCTGCCTGGGCTAAGAGAAGCAACTCAGGTGTTAGCCACCTCTCCCCATTGGGGGAATGCTGCAGATGGCAGACATGCTGCAGCCCCACTCACGCCCAAGCTCTCTGGAGAATCTAGGCTGCAGACAAGAGCTATCTCCTACCTGTTTTAAGTCACAGAGCCAAACTGTGCCCAGTGATGCCTAATTTAGATTGGGAGGAGAGATGTAGAGATGAAAATTTTATAATAGACTGTATTTATGACCACTCAAAGTGATTAGAGAATTATTTTTTCACTATTATTTATAAGTAAGGTACAGAGAGATATTAAAAACTTAGCTCTTTGCCAATTGTACTGAGATCAGGAATCTAGGTAACAACCACACACCCAACAAGAAGACTTCAGAATCCAAATATGCCCCAACTCCATGCACTTAAGCAGTGTGGATCCCTACCTACAAATACCAGAGACACCTTCTGTGAAATAAGTAACTCCCCCTGCTGTGTTGCCCAGATCTTCTCTACAAAGACATCTGCAGATCTCAGCAATTAAAGCAGACACTACACTAATGGACTACATATTAGACACTGGGAGATATTAGGTCCTCCAAACAAACTGGAAAATTCCAAGAGAAAGTAAAAGAGTCCAATGAAAAAATAATCATTCAGCTAAAGGTAAGAGAGATGACACAGATAAATCAAGGAAGTAAAGAATTCTATATAAAACCTAAAAGAAAACTTCAATAAATCATGGAAGACATAAAAAATTATACCCTAATGCTGACAGTCTTAGGAATCAAAAATAGATTAGATATCATAGAAAAAGATGAGTCAATTATTTAGAACAAATCCAAGAAACAAGAAACAAGAAGACCTAATTTAGGATGGACAGAAAGCAGAAGAGAAGGTATATAAAGAGATAAGAGCTACATTAATAGCAGAGAATTTCCCAAAACTTCCCCCAGAATAGGTCCATTCAAATATAGGAAGCCCTTAGAACTCCAAACACAATGCAATGGAAAACAACATCTCACTGACATATTGTAGTCTGCACAGGATCGATAAAGCCCAAGGAAAGGATCCTGGAAGCTGTCAGGAAGAAAACATTAATTACCTATAAAGGAAAACCAGTTAGAATAACTACAGATTTCTCAACCAAGAGAGTGAAAGCCTAGAGCCTAGAATGATGTATACCACGACTTAAAGGCACTCAATTATCAACCAAGAATACTGTATCCAGAAAAGCTTTCTTTTCTAACTGAGGGACAAATGAAAACTTTCCATAACAAGTAAAAATTGTAGCAATTAATCTCCACCAAACCAGCACTACAAAAGATACTTTAAGACAATATATTCTGAAAGTGAAAGGCTAGAATAACACCTTTCAAGAAAATAGTCCACCAAAGGGCTGAGAAAGTGGCTCAGTGGTAGAGTGCTTGTCTTGCATGCACAGGCCCTGGGTTCTATTCCTCAGCACCACATAAGCAGAAAAAGCTGGAAGTAGCACCGTGGCTCAAGTGGTAGAGCTCTAGCCTTGAGCTGAAGAGCTGAGGGGCAGAGCCCAGGCCCAGAGTTCAAGCCCCATGACCAACAAGAGCAACAAAAGAAAAGAGTCCCCATAAACAAGCCAGAGTAGCAATATTAATATCAGACAAAGTAGACCTCAAATTAAAATTAGTGAGGAGAGACAAAGAAGGACACTACATACTAATGAAGGGATCATTTTTACAGGATGACATAACAATGCTAAATATCTATACACCAAATGCCAGAGCACCTAACTACATAAAAAAAAGCTACTTACCCTAAAAACTCACATAGATCTCAATACATTGATTGTTGATGACTTTAACACACCACTGTTGCCTCTGGATAGAGCATACAGGCAAAAAATTAACAGGGAAAACTCAGACCTCAATAATTGCATTGACTTAACAGATATCTACAGAATATTTCACACAGCAGCAGCAGAATATACATTCTTCTCAGCAGCTTATGGAATGTTCTCCAAAATAGATCATATTTTTTTGTCACAAAGCAAATTTGTGCAAATTTAGAAGAAATGCAAATCATCCCTTCTATTCTGTCGGGTGACAATGGAAAAAAATGGAGCTCAACACCCAAGGCCATCACAGAAAATTCTCTAATTCATGAAGTCCGAATAACACATTTTTGAATGACCAGTGGGCCCTTGACAAAATCGGAACTAAAATCCAAGTTTTATGGAATTTAATAAAATTGAACAAACAAAATATCAGCTCCTCTGGGACACAGAAAAGCAGGGCTTAGGGAAAATTTATAGCTCTTAATGGTTACATCAACAAATTTGACAAATCTTAAATCAACACTTAAATGCTACACCTTAAGTTCCTTGAAAAAGAAGAACAAGCCAAACTCCAAACCAGTAGACAGAAACAAATAATCAAAATTACATCAGAAATAAATGAATTAGAAACCCAAAGTATACAATGTATATAAAAAAAGAGTTGGTCTTTTGGAAAAAAATAACTGACAGACCCTTAGCAAACCTGACCAATAGAAGAAAACACACTGAAATAAACATAATTAGAGATGAAATGAGAACATCATGACAGAAACAAGCAAAGTTCAGAACATTATAATAGAATATTTCACAAACAATTATGCTAAGCATTTGTAGAATTAGGAAGAAATGTAAGAATTCCTATTGAGTATTGATATACCCAAACTAAACCAGGAAGATTTAAAGCCAACTAAATAGACCCATAGCATGTAATAAAATAGAAATGGCAATAAAAGACCTGCCATTCAAGAAAATCCCCAAACCAGATGGATTCACAGCCAAATTCTATAAGGCCTTCAAAGGAGAACATGTTCCAATACTCCTCAAGCTCTTCTATGAAATTAAAAGCAAAATATCACTACCAAACTCATTTTATGAATACAACAGAACCCTCAGGGACTCATCAAAGAAAGAGAACAATAGACCTATCTCTTTGATCAACATTGATTCAAAACTTCTTAATAAAATTCTGGGCAACTGAATCCAACAACAAACCAAAAAACTCATACTTTATTATCAAACTTGATTCATTCCAGAGATGCAAAGCTGGTTCAATATATGTAAGTCAATTATACATCAACAGAAGCAAGGAAAAGAACCACATGATTATCTCAATAAATGGAGGAAAAGCATTTGACAAGATCCAACACCCCATCATGATAAAAGTTGTGGAGAAGCTAAGTATTCATGGAAAATCCCTCAATATAATAAAAGCTGTATATGACAAACCTGTAGCCAACATAGCACATAATGGTGAAAAGTTCAAATCATTTTCTCTGTCATCAAGAACAGACAAAGGGTGTCCTTTCTCTTCCCCCCTCTTCAGTATAGTACTGGAAATCCTAGCTAGAGCAATGAGGAAACAAAAAAAACATAAAGGAATCCAAATGGAAAGAAGAAATAAAACTATCCCCCTTTGCAGATGATATAATTCTGTATTTAACAAGCCCCATAGAATGCTCTACCAAGTTATGTGAGCTGATCTGAAACTTTGGCAAAAGAGCAGGCTATAAAATTAACCCACAAAAATCAGTAGCTTTTCCATATGCCAAAAGTGAGGCTGAAATCAGGAAAGCAACTCCATTTGTAATAGTCTCAAAAAATAAAATACCTAGCAATTAAAATAAATAAAGATGTGAAGTTCCTCTATGATGAAAGATTTAAAAACCTGAAAAAGGGAATTAAAGCAGATTTAAGGAAATGGAAAAACCTCCCATGCTCCTGGATAAGAAAGATTAACATAATGAAAATGGCAGTACTGCCCAAAGCTATCTACAAATTCAATGCAATACCCATCAAAATCCCAAAAACATTTTTCAATGACAGAGGAAGAAATCCAAATATTCTTATGGAATAACAGAAAATCAATTCTTAGCAGGAAGAACAGTGCTGGAAGAATATCAATACCAAACTGCAAACGCTATTAAAATGCTGTGGTGATAAAAAAAACACAACTTGATACTGGCACAAGAATAGGCCTGATGACCAATGGCATAGAATAGAAGACACAGAAATTAAGCCATAGACCTATAGCCACCTATCATTTGAGAAGGAAGCCAAAAACAGAGGATGGAAAAAGATAGACTCTTCAACAAATGATAATAGCAGAATTGATTACACACATGCAGAAAATTTAAACTATATCCATATATATGACTCTCCAACATAATCCATTCTAAAGGGGGGAAAGACCTCAATGTAATACCAGACACTGTGAAAATATTACAGATAAGGGTAGGAGACACCCTAGGTCTTCTAGGCACAGGTCAAAACTTCCTAATTAAAAATCCAGAATCACAACAAATCAAAGAGAGGTTGGATAAATGGAGTTGAATTAAATGGAAGAGTTTCTGCATGGCAAAGGACATAGCTAGCAAGATAAATAGAAAACCCATATTATAGGAGAAGATCTTTACTAGATCTGCATTAGACAAGGGCCTCATTTCTAAAATATAATTTAAAACACAAAAATTTAAATCCCCCAAAACAAATCCTCAAAGAAACAACAACCCAATTAATAAATGGACTAAAGACTTAAAGAGAGATTTTTCAGAATTAAGAATGGCCAATAGACACATCTGTGGCCATAAAAGAAATGTGAATCAACACACCTCACTCCAGTTAGAATGGCCTTTATCAGAAAATTAACAATAAGAGATGCTGGTGGGGATGGGACAAGAGGGAATACTACTACACTGTTAGTGGCAATGCAAACTTGTTCAACCACTTTGGAAAGTAGTATGGAGGATCCCTCAAAAGACTAAACATAGAGCTTCCCTATGATCCAGCAATTTTACTCTTGGGCATTTATGCAACTTACCACAAACTAGGCCACATTAATGCCACCAGCACAACCATGTTCACTGAATCATTGTTTACCACAGTAAGATATGGAATCAACCCAGAAGTCCCTCAGTGGATGAATGGATCAAGGAAATGTGTATATACACAATGGAATTCTGTGTTTCCATCAGAAAGAATAGCATTGCCCCATTCATAAGGAAATGGAAAGACTTGGAAAAAAATTATGTTAAATGAAGTAAGCCAGGCCCAATAAAACATAGGTTCCATGGTTCCCTCATTTGTGGTAGCTAGATTGTGCCTATATATCTTCAAGTAAACCCAATAGACATTAAAAGACAAAAAATGACACTTGCACACGATAAATTAAATATCAGTCTAAACATTCTCACTGTGAGACCAAAGGAAGATATTCTTTTTTTGTTATTTTATTTTTTTATTTTATTATATTTGTGAAGATACTGTACAGAGGGGTTACAATTACATGGGCAGGATAATGTGTACATTTCTTACCAGGCATTGCAGCCTCCTGCTTTTGTTTACCCTTCACATCCCTTCCCAGCCTCCCCC
>NW_012267296.1:9875608-9896125 GCF_000151885.1 Dipodomys ordii
AAATGGATCTATAGTTCTCTTTCTTTGATGAGTCCCTGCCTGGTTTTGGGATGAGGGTTATGATGGCTTCATAGAATGAGTTCGGTAGTGAACTTTCTCTTTCAATTTCATTGAAGAGTTGGAGGAGTATTGGTGTGAGCTCTGCTTTGAAGGCCTTGTAAAATTCTGCTGTAAAACCATCTGCTCCTGGACTTTTCTTAGCTGGGAGGTGTCTTATTTTTATTTCTATTTCAATGCTTGATATGGGCCTGTTAAGATGGTTTAACTCATCTTGGTTTAGTTTTGGCATGTCAATATTTGCTAGGAAAAACATACCACATTTTCTTGATCCATTTGTTGACTGAGAGATATCTAGGCTGGTTCCATATTGTGGCTATGGTAAACAATGCTGCAATAAACTTGGTTGTGTTGGTGGCTTTAGTGTGGCCTGGTTTATGGTCCACTGGATAAATACCCAGGAGTGAGATTTCTGGGACATAGAGAAGCTCTATGTTTAGTCTTCAAGGAACTTCCATACTGCTTTCCAAAGTGGTTGAACAAGTTTATAATCCCACTAACAGTATAATAGTGTTTCGTTTTGGCCACATCCCCCAGCATTTGTTATTGTTATTTTTCCTGATAATGGCCATTCTAACTGGGGTGAGATGGAAACTCAATGTTGCTTTGATTTGCATTTCTTTTTTAAAATAATTTTTATTGTGATTAAGTGATTTCATAAATTTCACAGTATTTTGAAATAGTGATAGTTAAAGTAACAAACACATGCTAAACTTCATAAGGCAAATTGTAATTGTCATGGTCTATCAAGTTTTTGAATTGTATGAGCTTTGACATTACAACTATTTCTTACACATTGGGTGGTATGTACATTTCTTTTCTTTTGCTTAGTGTTACCTGTTACCTCTATCCCTCTCATTCCCTACCTCCCATCGCTGCTCTTGAGTTGCTTAGTTCTGTTTTCACCAATGTCCAGTGCAACGGATGGGCCCCTCTGTTGTATTTTTTGCCCTGTTTTTCCATGATTCTGTGCCCTCCTCCAAGGTTCCTTCACATGTGTACATGTATATGCCATATGGGAGGTCAAGAACATGGAGTCATTTAGAAATTATATGACAAATTAAGTAGATGTTCTTTGTTTCTTGAGTCCTATTTACTTTGTCAAATGTCCTCGAATTTTGGATTTAACATCCACATATCAGGGAGAGCATGTGCCTTTTGTCTCTTTGCTCTTGGCTTACCTCACTCAACATGATTTTTTCTAGTTCCATTCATTTCCATGCCAATGCCATTTTTTGTCCTTTCTAATGGCTGCATAATATTCCATTGTATACAGAGACTACAATTTTTGGATCCATTCATCCTTAGTGGGGCATCTGGATTGTTTCCATATCTTGGCTATTGTGAACAGTGCTGCAATGAACATGGAAGTTCATGTGTCCTTTTTTCCTGGTTCCTGTTACTCAGGGTAAATGCCTTAGTGTGGTATGGCTGGGTCATAGGGGATATCTATATTTAGATTTCTGTGGTACCCACAGACTGCTTTCCAAAGTAGGTGTATTAATATACATTATCACCAGCAGTGCAATATGGTTCCTCTTTCTCCTCATCTCCTCCAGCATTTGTAGTTGGCTGACATTAGGATGTGGGCCATTTTGACTGGGGTAAGGTGGTATCTCAGGGTTGTTTTTATTTGCATTTCCTTTACAGCCACGGATGATGAACATTTCCTCATGTGTTTCTTTGCCATTTTTATCTCTTCTTCTGAGAAGTCCCTCTTTATTTCCCTTTCCCATTTAGTAATTGGTTTGTTGGGTTTAGGAGGGATTAGTTTCTTGAGGTCCCTGTATATAATGGATATTAACCCTTTGTCTGATATATTGCTGGTAAATATTTTTCCTAATAGTTGGCTGTCTTTCTAGTTTGGTTTCTGTGTCTACCTGTGCAGAAACTTTTTATTTTAATGTAATCCCATTTATCGAGTTTCTCTTCAGTTTGTTGTAATCCTGGGACTGTTCAGGAAGATCTTGCCTGTGCCTATAAGTTCAAGTGTCTCTCCTACTCTGTCCTACAATAGTTTCAGAGTTTCAGGTTTGTGGTTAAGGTCTTTAACCCATTTTGAGTTGGTGTTAGTGTCTGGTGACAGTCTGGGGTCCACTTTGAGTTTTCTGCATGTGGCAGCCCAGTTTTCCTAGCACCAATAGTTGAAGAAGCTATGATTCTTGCACTGTGTCTTTGGCTCCTTTGTCAAATATCAGCTGACTCTCTGTATGTGGTTTCATTTCTGGATCTTCTAATCTATTCCATTGTTCTTCGGATCTGTTTTTCTGCCAATACCAAGCTGTCTTTGTTATTATGGCTCTATAGTAGAGTTTGAAACCTGGTATCGTGATCCCTCCCATGTTGTTTCTTTTGCCTAGAATTGCTTTGGCTATTCTAGGTCTTTTGTTGTTCCCTGTGAATTTTTTGATTTTTTTTCTATTTCAGTAAAGTACATCATTAGCATTTTAATGGAAATTGCATTGTATCAACTTTGGTAATATGGCCATTTTCACTATATTTAGTTCTCCCTATCTAAGAACATGGAAGGTCTTTTCCTTTCCTGATGCCTATATAATTTCTCTCTTTAGGGTTTTATAGTTTTCATTAAATGGTTCCTTTACATCTTTGGTTAGTTTAATTCCTACATATTTTTGAGGTTATTGTGAATGGCACTGTTTCCTTGATTTCCCTTTCTGTTCATATGTTCTTGCTGTACAGAAAGGCAACTAATTTTTGGGGTTAATTTGTATCCTGCTACTTGCCAAAGTGGTTTATAAGTTGTAAGAGTTTGGGGGTGGAGTTTTTGGGATCATGGAGGTATAATATGATGTCATCTGCAAAAAGGGATAGTTTAACTTCTTCCTTCCCTATGTGAATCCCTTTAATGTTTTTTCTTGCCTTATTGCTCTGGCTAAGTATTCAAGAACTGTATTGAACAGGAGTGGTGAGAGTGGGCATCTTTGCCTTATTCCTGATTTTAGGAGAATTGGTTGTAGTTTTTCCACATTAAGTATAATACTGGCTATTGGCCTGTCATATATGGCTTTTATTGGTTTAAGGAATGTTCTTTCTATTCCTGTTTTCTCCAGAGCTTTTAACATGAATGAATGTTGTATCTTATCAAAAGCCTTTTCTGCATCAATGGAGATAATCATGCGGTTCTTGACCTTGGTCTGTTAATGTGATGGATTAAATTTATTGATTTATTTATGTTAAATCATCCCTGCATCTCTGGGATGAAGCTTACTTAGTCATAATGTCAGATTTTTTTTAATGTTTCTGGATTCTGTTGGCTAGAATTTTATTGAGAAGCTTTGCATCTGTGTTCATCAAGGAGATTGGTTTGTAGTTCTCTTGTTTTGATGGGTCTTTGCCTGGTTTGGGGATGAGTGTGATATTGGCTTCATAGAATGAGTTTGGGTACATTATTCTTGGTTGATAGTTGTTTGTCTTTAGGGTATGGCATACATCATTCCAGGCTCTTCATGCTTTGTCTCTGCTGAGAAATCTGAGGTGATTCTAATTGGTTTCCCCTTATAAATGATTGATCTTTTCTCCTTGACAGCTTTAAGGCTCTTTTCCTTGGTCTGAATTGATCCTGTGCCGATTATAATGTGACGGTGGGATGTCCTGTTCTGGTCTGGTCTATGTGGGGTTCTAAAAGCTTATTGTATATGAACACGCCTATCTTTTTGCATGTTTGGGAAGTTCTCTGTTAGGATCCTGTTAAACAAATTTCCTAGACCATTAACTTCTGTCTCTAGGTGCTCCTCTATACCCATTATCCTCAGATTAGGCTTTCTGATGGTGTTTTCCAAGTGTTGAATAAATCTATCATATTTCTTGGATTTGTCTTGGATAGTTGTATGTTCTTTCTCTATAATATCTAGGCTGTCTTCAATCCCCGAGATTCGATCTTCTGTATGATCTAACCTACTGTCAAGGCTTTCTACTTTGTTTTTTTATTTCTTTTCTTTCTAATTGGTCAGCTTTGATGGCTTCAAGTTCTTTGTTGGAGCTTTGTTTTAGATCTTGTAAGAACTTCTTTACTTCCTTAATTTGGTGTTCAGTGTTTATTCTCAAATCACTTAGTTGATTGGTTATGGTTTCCTTGGACTCCCATTCCTTCAGTCATGCTCCATTCAGCATTCCCTTTGTGGTCTCCCTGAATTCTTTCAGCTGTCTGGTTATGGATTCCATGAATGCCTCTATGGATCTTTGTCTACTCTCATTCTGCTCTCACAATTCTTGTATTACTCTTTGACTGTCTTCAACCTGCTCACGCCATTCCTGACTTTCTCTTTGTCTGTTTTCAGCCTGCTCATGCAATTCCTGTCTATCTCTTTGACTGTTCTCAGCCTGTTCATGCAATTCTTTCATTTATCTTTGAGTGTTCTAAATCTACCAGCACAGCTATGTTTATTGCAGCATTATTTACCATAGCTGAGTTATGGAACCAACCCAGATGCCCCTCAGTAGATGAATGGATCAAGAAACTGTGGTATATATACACAATGGAATTCTGTGCCTCCATCAGAAAGAATGACATTGCCCCATTTGTTAAGAAATGGAGTGGGCTGGGAAGGTGGCTCAGTGATAGCGTGCTTGCCTTGCATGCATGAAGCCCTGGGTTCGATTCCTCAGCACTACATAAGCAAAAAGAGAAAAAAGCCGGAAGTGGCGCTGTGGCTCAAGTGTTAGAGCGCTAGCCTTGAGCTGAAGAGCTGAGGGACAGTGCCGAGGCTCAGAGTTCAGACCCCACGACCGGATCCCACTCTAACAACAACAACAAAAAGAAATGGAAAGACTTGGAAAAAATTATATTAAGTGAAGTAAGCCAGGCCCAAAGAAACATACGTCCCATGGTTTCCCTTATTTTCAATAACTAGTATATGTCTGAGATGAGCAGAAAAGGTCAGATAAGTTGATGATCGGTGAAATGAACCCCAAGATAAGTATTCAAATGTTTTTTCTTTCATGCGATTGTTTCTAACATATTTATTTATTTATTTATTTATTTTTGGGTCCGGTCGTGGGGCCTGAACTCTGGGCCTGGGTGCTGACCCTCAGCTCTTCAGCTCAAGGCTAGCGCTCTACCACTAGAGCCACAGCGCCACTTCCTGCTTTTTTCTTTTTGCTCATGTGGTGCTGAGGATTCTAACCCAGGGCCTTATGTATGCAAGGCAAGCGCTCTAGCACTGAGCCACCTTCCCAGCCCCTCTAACATATTTATAAGATGATTTCTTTTTTGCTTTGTATGTCCCTTCCCCACGGTATAACCTCTGCTTTCACTGTATTTGATGTTGGTATAATTTGTGGAGAAGAAGGGAAAATTCAAATCATTTAAATAGGGATACAGGTGGACCCATTACAACAATGAGATATATAAGTCGTTATGTCTAAAAACGAACTTTACAACTTTGGCCGGCAAGGGGGGGGTCGGGGAGGGCAAGGGGGTGGGAGATGGGAGGAGATGGGAAGGGGAAACAAAGGAGGAGTCAACAATGCTTGATAAGAAATGTACTCATTGCTCTCTCTGCTCTTTTCTAGCCCTTTCTCAGCTCTTTCCTTCTCTTCTCTTTCCCAGCTCTCTTCTCTTTCCTAGCTTGCTCTTTCCCACCTCTTTCCCAGGTGCTCTCTTTTCTAGCTCTTTTCTAGCTCTTTTTTCTCTCTTTCCCAGCCCTCTCTCTTTACCAGCTCTCTCTCTTTCCCAGGCCTTTCCCCACCGCGTGGAGGACCAAGATGGCCTGGTGCCAGCCGGAACAATGAATAAACCTACCCCTTACCTGAATACCACGTGTGTGGTACTGGTCTTACTCGGCTACCTCTTTTTTAAAAACCTAACATAAATGGTGCCATGACTTGGATAAAGGGCTTAAAGTCAGGATAGGTGGGATTCCTCTGTTTTTTTCCTCTTTTTTTCTTTTTTTGTTTGCTTTTCCCTTTTTGCTCTGAGAAATACCCACAGTTCTGATGGCCTTTTGCGAACCCGTCTGTCTGCTGCACACACAACCCATCGATACCATTGCTGGCCTTCACATCCACATCCACACCACTTCTCTACTCTGGTGAGTGAAACTACTCTCTACAGTTTTCTGTTGCCCAATCTCTGTCCAGACGTGGTGCCATGCCAGAGAGCTCCTACAGCCTTTATCTGAAAGGCTGGTCACCTCTGAAGCCAAGGATGCTTGGCTTTGGAGGCTTGGCCATTTCTCTCTAGAGGGCTCTGGGGGAAGTTGGGATGCCGCTTCTGCCTGGTCAGCTCTCCTTCATTCACCAGACTGACTCTCCCACTCATTTAATGGGGTGCTACGAATCATACCTGAGCCGTGAAATCCCTGTGAAATGCCTCCTGTGCTCCCTGGAAAGCCAGAGTGCCTCATTTTATGCCATTCTCAGATGTACACAGTTTTTGCTACTGCAATGATAAATGGTCAGAAGTCTGTTTAATTTCAGGCTCTCTTTGCTCTTTCTCTGCCAGTCATGTCCAACTTTCCCTATCACTCCCTTTCTCTTTTCCATGTTTTGGCTTGTGCCCTGAAGAGTGCGATGCAGGCTGGGTCCCGGGGACCCCCCTCTAGGTTCCCTCTCAAAGGCTAGCCAATGTAGGCTTGATCTATTTGTTCAGGGTTTCTTTGCATTTTTTTCAGAAATTCGTCATCTTGAATTTGCCATCTTGGCCACATGGTGGGTTAAGGGTTTGGCCCCATCTGACCCTTAACCTTCCACCAAACTTATTACTCCATCCATCTATTCTAAGGTGCCTTGCTAACAAGGTGCTCTTTTCACAGGCCCTGGTAACTGAGGCCCAACTATCTGATGTGCTTTGTTAGCAAAGACATCTAAACATTGTTGTCAAAATTTTAGGTTTTGAGTTTTGCCTTTTTTGTTTTGTTATGTATTCTGGTACTGGCTACATGACTCTAAAATATTGGGCATATCTGTGCTAAGATTCTCACATCTAAGAAGTTTGTCATTCCAGAATATTTGTCAGTCAATTCTTGATAAGAACCAGGGAAGCTCTACTTATTCTACTTGATCTCCTTGTTGCTTTAATTGGAAATAACAAAGGGCTTTTGTGGCAAAGATTTTGGTTCAAAGCCAACCCAGGCTGAAAAATCCCTAAGACTCCATCTCTCAACTAACCTGCAAAGAGCCAGGCTGGAAGCATGGCTCAAGACTCTTATCTCAAACCAGCAAACACTGCAAGTGGTACTATAACTCAAAGTGGTTCAGTGCTGGCCTTGAGCAGAAGTGTTCAGGGACAATGCCCAGGCCTTGAGTTCAATCCTCCTTGAATACCAACTGGGACAAGCCATCCCAGCAATGAGCACCTAGACTCAGCCAGTCTGGGAAGGGAACATGGAGAGGAGTAAGAAGAGATGATGTCACATCAGCTACTTTGTGCCTGCCCTTTCAAAATTAACCAGAGCCAGGAGGTTAGTAGAAGTAAGAAGCTTGCCCATCCAATGTCTATACCTGTCTACCTATTAACTGAACAGGAATTTATATTCTTGCCTTTGTCACCTGACTTCTCTACCTAGTTGCCAGATGTCAGAAGTAGCTAGGGACATTTCTACCAACATTTTCAGCCCCAAGTCCTTCCTCTTGCCGTTTATTTGCTCTCTAGTATTTTTTTCCAGCCCCTCAATGCTCATGAGACTTCCCCAGACTTCATCTAAGGATTCATGCCACCAAGGGACAGCTGCTGCTCACTGCCTTCTCTGGGAGGAGACCAAATTCCAGCCTTTTACTCCTATTGTCAATGCCCCTTGTCAGCAGGAAATAGCCAGAGATAATCCACACCCTATTTCATGATTATTAAAAGGCTGGAATGTAAGATCGGCTCCTGGATGGCTAGCAGATTCCACCTTCCTCGCAGCAAAGTCTCCACCCAGTACCTGTGTTACCTAGGCAACTAGCACACCTGGAAGAGGTCACATCTGAATTTGATGTGGCCACATCTTTCTCAGCCCATACCCTAGATAAGGCCTAGCACAGGCCCAGACACCCTCTCTCTGCTCTTTTCTAGCTCTTTCTCAGTTCTTTCCTTCTGTTCTCTTTCCCAGCTCTCTTCTCTTTCCTAGCTTGCTCTTTCCCACCTCTTTCCTGGATGCTCTCTTTTCTAACTCTTTTCTCGCTCTTTTCTCTTTCCCAGCTCTCTTTCCCAGCTCCCCCAGCTCTATTTCCCAGGCCTTTCCCCACCACATGGAGGACCAAGATGGCCTGGTGCCAGCCAGAACAATGAATAAATGTCACGCCTACTCCAGTGGAGTCTGCTTAGCATGGGAAACCTGCTTTTAGATCTGAGAATGGGGCTTCAAAGAGGCCTACGTCCTGGAAAGTCTGGCAAGCCCCTTGGAAAGATGTTTTCCTGTTCTTGTTTCTCTTTTCTTCGCTGCATAGGAATGCCCATTATTCTTTTACTGTTCCTGCTGCTTATTGTACTTACTCATGCTCGACGTTCCCTTATTCAAGGCTCTTTCTTAAAAGTGTTGATGACTCCAACATCAGATGAGTGTCTTGAGAATATGACTAACTCACCAGAGTTAAGTGCTACCCTGAAAACCCCTCTTGTGGAGGCTAATAGACAAGTTATAAGTAAATATAAAAGTATTGGGGGTTTCATGATGTCACTTTAACAGAAGGAATTGTTTGTAAGAGATTTACAAGAAGCTGTAGGCACGGCTAGAGCAGAAAGAGTGTATAGCTATTGGAGACTTTCCTTTAATCCTAAAACATACACAATAGATTCATATAGATATCCTGTAGATAAGAAAGATGTAGAAGGATATTTAGACCAAAAGCTATATAAGATTCCTAAAAGGTTGGTAGATGAAAAGGTGGCAATGGCTTATCAGAGGAAAATAGTGGGATCCTCCATTATCTAGAGGACCCCAAAAACTTCCCCCAGATCCATAACCTTTAACAGGTGTGTATGATAAGGATGGCAACCATTGGGAAAAGTACTTAGGAGAAAGAACTTCGTATTACTCTCTTTCATTTACGGAGAGACTTGCTAGATCTAGGTCTCCTTGGTGCTTACTATTAAAGAAGGAACAAAAAAGATCTTATGAGACAGTTAAGGCCTCTATAGAAAAGAGTAAATGATTATGTGAAAGGGTTACAAAAAAGACACTATGAGCTTAAATTTGGTATATGGCCAGATTTAACTAAGTATACTGAATATCATGAGTTTTGGCCACAAATTGGGAACCCTTTAAGCACAATTGCTTAGAAAAGATTTAAAACGTATAAAGTACAAAACTAAACAAAAGTAACTATGAAGTACTAGTGTTCATGCCTTTCTGTTCAGCACCTTGCCCATATGCTCTGGTTAATGGTTAATTAATTGGTGATAAACATCGAAACCCATTGTATTTCTTAAAAATAGAGGAAAAGCCTGAAACAAGTGCCTATCATCATAGCTCGTCATACAAAAATCAAGATCAGGCGACCAGCTGGTGACCACCCTAGAACAAAGCCTTGCAGCAAGATTATGTAACCTTTTGCCCTTTCTCATGGAGACTTTTGCTATAAAAGCTTGTTATCGTCTGCATTAAATCGCACTCAGCATCCACTCCTCTTGTGTGTGAGTTGTCTGTTTGCCATCTCCCCACCTCTTCCAGTTCCTCCACTAGGTGTCCTCCATTGTCCTGACAGAGCCGGTCCGTGGCAAATAAACCTACCCCTTACCTGAAAAAAAAAAAGAAATGTACTCATTATCTTGCCCATGTAATTGTAACCCCTCTATATGGTATTTTCACAGTTAAACAAAAAAAAAAGAATGAGTTTGGGATAGCTCCCTCTGTTTCTATTTCTTGGAAGAGTTGAAGAGTATAGGTATTCATTCTTCTTTAAAGGTCTTATAGAATTCTGTAATCAATTTGGTTCTGCCCTCTTCCTTGTTGGAAGACTTCTGATTGCTTCCTCTATCTCATTGTAAATTATTTAATTGACTTATTTCTTCTTGGTTCAATTTGGGCAATTTGTATTTCTCTAAAAAATACATCAATTTCTGCTAGGTTTTCCTTCCTTCCTGAGTATAGATTTTGGAAATAATTGTTTATAATTGTTTTGATGTCTTTGGTATTTGTTGTAATTTTTCCTGGCATCCCTGATCTTATTGACACTGATTTCCTCTCTTCTTTTTTAAGTTAATCTTGCCAGAGGTCCATCAATTTTATTGATGTTTTTCAAAAAAACCCAGCTCTTTTTTAAAATTTTTATTTTTTTATTGTGAAAATATTGTACAGAGGGGTTACAATTACATGGGCAAGATAATGAGTACATTTATCAAGCATTGTAGGCTTCTCCTTTGTTTCCCCTTCCCATCCCTTCCCATCCCCCCCATCCCCCCATCCAATCCTCCCCGCTACCCCGCCTCCCCCAGCACCAAAGTTTTTTTGTTTTATTAATTTGATTTATAGCTTTCTTAGTCTCTCATTAATTTCAGCTCTTATTTTGGTTATCTCGCTCCGTCTAGTAATTTTAGATTCAATTTTTTCTTGCTTTCCTAGCAATTTTAGTTGTATCATCAGATTATTTACTTGATCTGTCTCTACTTCATTGATGTGTGCACTGAGAGCAATAAATTTGCCCCTTAGGACTGCTTTGCCAGGTCCCACAGGTTTCTTTGTGATGTTTATTCATTTTCATTGAATTGTAGGAGCTTTTAAATTCCTTCTTTTATGTCTTCTGTGACCCACATGTTGCTCAGAAGTGGGCAGTTTAATTTCCATGTGTTTGAGTAGATTCTGCAGTATGTTTTTTTTTTTTAATTGAGAACTAGCTTGATTCCACTGTGGTCAGATAGAATAAAAGGGATAATATCTATCTTCTTATATTTGCTTAAATTCTTTGCATGAACTATGATATGACCTATCTTGGAGAAAGTTTCATGGGCTGCCGAGAAGAATGTGTACTGGGTTGTTGTTGGGTGGAAAACTTGGTAGATGTCAATTAATTCTGCTTGAGATATTGCATCATTTAATTCAGAGGCTTCTTTGCCAATCCTATGGTTGGTACTCCTGTCCTTTGGTGAGAATGTAGTATTAAAGTCCCATAACATTATTGTAATTAGATCTATTTTATTCTGTAAGTCTGAGAGTATTTCCTTAACATATTTGGGTGCACCATTGTTGGAGAGTATAAATTAATAATGGTGATATCTTTTTCTTGGATTGTTCCCTGTATTAATATGTAGTATCCTTCTTTGTTTTTTTTGTATTGATTTTCATGAAAGTTTATTTGGCAGATATCAGGATGGCAACCCATGCCTTCTTGTTGGGATCATTTGCATGGTAGATCTACCTCTATCATTTCACTCAGAGTTTCTTTTTATCTTTGGCGGCGAGATGTGTCTCTTGAAGGCAAGAAATGGATGGATCTTATTTTTTAGATCCAATCTGCTGTTCTTTTTGATTGGTGAATTGAGTCCATTAAGATTCATGGTAATTATAGTGAAATGCATTGTATTTCCTGTCATTTTCCTGCTTTCCTAAGGTTTTCTATTTTCTTTTCTGCCTGTGCTTCCTAAGGTGGACATCTAGTGATTTCTGTCTGATGTGGATCCCTGATGTTGATTGTTTTCTTTGGATTGTTTCCCCCCTCTTAATATTCTGTGTAGTGCTGGCTTATTGTTTATGAATTCATTTAGTTTTTCTTTACAATTAAAAAATTAGTTTCTCCATCAAACGTGAATGTTAGCTTCACTGGATATACCAGTGTGGGTTGGCAGTTACCGGTTCTCAGGGCTCAGATGGTACTTTCCAGGCTTTCTTTGCATTCAGTGTCTGTGTGGAGAGATCTGCAGTGATTCTGATTTTTTCCATTATAGTGTAGCTCCTTCTTTGTTTTTGCTGTGTGAAAGATTGTTTATTATTCAGATCTATCATTTCTACTATAATATGCCTACAAGTGTTCCTCCTGGGATCCTGCTTTTTAGGTGTTCTGTATGCTTCTGTTATGTAGGTAAGATTTTCTCTTTTAAGATTAGGGAAATTTTCAGTGATAATCTTATTGAATAAGGGTTGCATCCCTATATTCTGATATTCCTCACCTTCGACGAGCCAAATTAGATGAAGTTTAAATTTCTTGGCACTGTCTGTTCTTGTACTTCCCTTTAGAAAATTTGGAGTGTTTTTCCATTTCTGTTACTTTTTTTTCCCAGTTGCTGCATGTTGTCTTCAACATTTGATATTCTATTCTCCATTTCACTCACTCTATTAACTATGGCTTCCAGTGAGGTTTGCATGGGGGAAATTGGTCCATTTATGATTTCTAGGTCGATTCTCAGTGTATTAATCTCATCTTTTAGGGAGGTGTGTACTGCATGTATTTTTTAATGCATCTCGTTTTAAATCCTGTATCTCTTTTGATAATTTTTCTTTGTTCTTTAAATTTCGTATCCATTTCTGACTTAAATTCTTGAGTCATTGCCTCTATCATCTCTTGGATGCAGCATTTTCTTCCACTTTATTTTTTACTTTCACTAGAATTTCTTCCCTGGGGGGCTGCTGGCCTTTGGGGATGGTTTGCTTTCTTGGCTAGTGATGAATCTTATAATTTTTCACTGTGATTTTCACATGGGGTTTCAGGTATTATTGGAGACTAATCCCAAACTCTGACTGTTTTGGTCAATAGGTGGCTGTCTTTGCTTGGTTCTGGGCTTGTTCCTGGATCAATTGATGATGCTTGCTCTTGGCCTTGGGTTGGCTGACAACATCTTTACCTGGTCTCAGTTATGTTGTGGGAGAGGCCGACCTGCAGCTGCTAGTCTGACCCATATAGGGCTCACTCTTGTTAGATTCTGGTGGGAAGACACACTCAACCCTCCACTTAGGGGTGTGCTCAGTTCCTCACTTCAGTCAGGGTCATGTGGTTTAGACAGCTCAGACTCCTGTCTGGGACACAGATGGGGCTTGTTCAGCTGCCTGCTGGAGATCACAGGCAGTTCCTGACTTCAGTCCAGGACCAGCAGCCTAAATTACTCAAGCTCCATCCCACGGATGGCTCTTGGCAAAACCAGGTGGGCTGGGTGTATTCTACCAGTTGCTAGAGTCTGCTAGGTGTTCCTGACTATAATCAGGTACTGGCAGCTTGAGCTGTCTGATCCCCAGGCCAGGACACACAGGTCAAGCTCTGGTGGTCTTTTGCCATCACAGGTGCAGTTCCTGGCAGGCGCAGTTCCCTGCCTCAGTTAGGGACAGGCCACAGAGGGTCTTACCTCCAGCTGCTAGTTTGAACAATGTAGGGCTCACTCTTGTTTGATTCTGTTGGGCAGGCACACTACACCCTCTGCTGAGACATGCATCAGCTCCTGACTACAATTGGGACAGGTGGTTTATGCGGGTCAGGCACATAGTCCCCAGGCCCAGCCTGGGCTCCCGGTCTCCAGTTGGGAACACACTGGTTGGGTTCTGCTGGGACATGGGCTTCTGGTTTTCCTGCCCAGGGAATACAGTTTGGATTTCTTCCACTGCTGGCTTCTATGGACCATGGGCACTGTTCCCAACTTGAACGTTTAAGCTTCTTCCTGGGGACGCTATTGGTTAAGCTTGGCAGGCTGGGTGTGCTCTACCAGTTCGTGGGGCGTTTGCACAGTTCCTAGATTCAGTGGGGCCTGTAGCCCAGGTTGTAGACGTAGGAACAGGTCAAGCTCTGGGGGTTACCGCCAGCACTGGTCTCCCTTAGAAGGGGGGAAGGCACTCACATATCCTGGAACTGGTTGGGAGCTGTTCAGCAATGCTGGGTCAGATCGCTGTTTCTATGCACTGTAGGTCTCTGGTCTTCACCTTCTGTGATCTGTGGAGATTATTGTGGTGTGGGCCAGGCTGTGGTGGTGGCTCCGGGTCTGTGTTTCACACCATCTGTGCCTCTGTTTATGCTGTTTGGGTGGGCACTCTGCCGTCCTATGGACTGCTGTAGTTCTGGGGGGCTGGGTGGAGTTGGCAGGATGGTATGGAGCTGCTCCACCAGCAAGAGGTCGGGGAAGGGTCTTCATGCAGATTCTGAGCTCTGAGGTTTCTCTGTTTACAATCACCAGGTCCGGCACAGACACCTTGGGAGCCTTCTGCGTTGGTGTCCTGCAGACATCCTACTGTGGTTCTGGGGTCTTCCGAAGCCCCGAGCCAGGCCACAGTTTGGTGCATGGCTGTGCCACCACCAAGGGGTGAGGGAAGTGTCTTCACACATTTCTGTCTTTGTGTAGGTTATCAGTATTTTTCCTTTCCTTTTTTTCACCTCCTGTATTTCTCTGGGTATTCACCTTTTAGCTGTTGTCAGTCTCTTGGGGAAACTGAGCATTGGAATTCAAACTCTCTATTTGGTTGGAGAAAGGTGTTGTGTTTCCTTACTATTATGTCACCATTTTGGCCCTCTCCTCCTGATTTGAATTTCTTTTATGGCTAGAGATGTCAAATATCTCTTCCTGTAACTACTGGGCATTCTTTTTTCCTTTGAGAAATATCCTTTTGGGGCTGGCAAGGTGGCTCAGTGGTAGAGTGCTTGCCTGCATGCATGAGGCCCTGGGTTCGATTCCTCAGCACCACATATGCAGAAAAAGCCGCAAGTGGCGCTGTGGCTCAAGTGGTAGAGTGCTAGCCTTGAGCTGAAGAGCTGGGGGACAGCACCTAGGCCCAGAGTTCAGGCCCCACAACCGGAAAAAAAAAATCTTGTTATCTGAAGAGAAATCTCCCTTTAACTCTTTAACCTATTTATTGATTGGGTTCTTGAGTTTTTGAGGGATTATTTGTTGGGGTTTAATATTTGATTTCTAAGTATATTTTAGATATGAGGCCTTTGACTGAGGATTTTTTTCCTACTCTGTGGGTCTTCTATTTATCTTATTAGCTAGCTATGTCCTTTTCCATGTAGAAGCTCTTCAGTTGGATGAAATCCCATTTATCCAGTCTTTCTTTGATTTGTTGTGATTCTAGACCCTTATTTAGGAAGTTTCTCCCCATGCCTAGAAACCTAGAGTTTCCCCAACCCCTTCCTGTAATACTTTCATTGTATCTGGTCTTACATTGAGGTCTTTGATCCATTTAGATTTGATTCTGGTGCAGGGTGATATATGAGTATCAAGCTTCAGTTTTCTGCATGTGGATAGCCAATTTTACTAACACCATTTGTTGAAGAGGCTGTCTTTCTTCCAACCTGTATTTTTGGCTCCCTTATCAAACATTAGGTGGCTATTGTTTGTATGAGTATTTCTGGGTCTTCTGTTCTGTTCCATTAGTCTTCAGGCCTAGTCTTTTTTTTGGGGTACGGTAGTGGGTCCTGAACTCTGGGCTTGAGCGCTGTCCCTCAGCTCTACAGCTCAAGGCTAGTGCTCTACCACTTGAGCCACAGCGCCACTTCCAGCTTTTTTCTTTTTGCTTATGTGGTGCTGAGGAATCGAACCCAGGGCCTCAAGCATGCAAGGCAAGTGCTCTACCACAGAGTCACCTTCCCAGCCCCTTCAGGCCTATTCTTATGCCAGTACCAAGCTGTTTTTTATTACTAAGGTTTTGTAATAATGCTTGAAGTTTGGTAGTGATATTCCTCCAGTGCTATTCTTCCTGATATTGTGTTTGCTATTCTGGGTATTCTATCATTTCATATGAATTTTTGAATTGATTTCTCTATTTGTTTGGAGAAAGGACTTTGGAGAAAGTTGTTGGGATTTTGATGAACATTACATTGAATTTGTATATTTCTCTGTGCAGAATTGCCACTTTTTCTATGTTAATTCTCCTCAACCAGGAGCATGGGTTGTTATTCCATTTCCTTAAGTCTGCTTCAATTTCTTTTTTCAGAGTTTTAAAATTTCTACAATAGAGTTCCTTCACCTCTTTGGTTTACACTCAAAAGCCAGATGTGGATCTGTGTCTCAAGTGGCAGAGAACTAGCCTTGAGTAAAAAATCTCAAGGACAGTGCTTAGGCCTTGAGTACAATCTCCATAAACACACACACACACACACACACACACACACACACACACACACACACACACACACAAACATAGATACAGAAAATGAGAGAAAATATTTTAGTTAAAACTGTGCTTGTGATAAAATACAGTTGAGAGCCTCAAGAATAGTCTCAGCTGAATACAATAAGTAATTTCTCAACTGGACACTTATTTTGAAATGATGCAGTCAGAAAAAAACAGAACAAGGAAAAACTGTGTGAGACAGCAAAAAAATAAGATTATGTGTTTAAGTTGGAGAAAGTATAAAGGAAATAGATAATTTATTTAATAAAATAAAAGATAAAAACTTTCCCAATTTTCAGAAAGGTATGTTAATCAAGAATCAATAAGATGGCACCCAAATTAAGTTAAGGAAAACAAATATTTCTGAGAAACATTATAGTAAACCTGTCAAAACTCCAAAGTGAGAGTTATAAAAAAGGAAATACATGGTATCAAGTAACATATAGGTGAGTCTGCATTTGAATAATAGTTGTTTACTCAACAAAACATTTGTATTTCAGAAAATGATGGGACGAAAATTTCAAAATATTGTGCAATAAAAACAAAACTGTCACCCAGTAATAGTATCCCAAATAATAAATTTCTCCAGAGAAATAGGCAAAATGAAGTACTTCCAAGGCAAGCAAACACTAAATACATTTCAAACAGGTCCCTTTACTTGATAATGCCAAGACTATGGTTGAACTAAATTGGAGCTTTAGATGTGGAAAATACCTGGGGAAATCGTTATTGGATATATATCCTCAAAGGACTCAGGAGCCTAAATGAGATCAAAGACTTGTAACATATGCTATTTTGCTTCATTCTGAATTTTTAGAATGGCTTTAATTAAGGTTATAGGAAACATGGAGATTTTCACCTAGAGGCTCCTGCTAAATTGATTTTTATTGGACAGAAAACTCCTGACATCAGAAGAAAAGTGCAATGAATACTGGGAACAACTTGTTGATATCACTTTCAAGGTTTATAATACTAGATAAGACTTTTAAGGTTTATAATACTAGATAAGAATAAAATAAAAATGAACTTATGTCCCTATTCAGCTCCAAAAATAGGTGACCTAGAGGGAAAAAAAATCCAAGCTAGGTGAAACCAATGTGCTCATTGCAAAAAGGAAGGATATTGGAGAGAAGAATGTCCAGTGCTGAAAAAAAATACCTGAGAACAAATGACCTATAGTTTGTTAGATGACCTCTAACATAAAAGATTCAGATGAGGGACAATAAAGCTCAATGCATGACTAAATTTAGAACTTCAAACACTATGGGTGGCTCCCATGAAAATAATCTCACAGGATTCCTAGGTAAAACTGGTCGTGAGGCAATTTTTGATTGAATTTCTAAATGACACTGAAGTTAGTTATCAGTTCTGATTCTAACATGATGGTATTGAATTACTGGTATGGGGTAATATGGTAGACCCAATGTCATCCCATGCTTCATCCTTATGAGTACAAATTGAGAAACAAAATCTGAGAAATCATTTTATGTATATAACAGATCCTCCTGCTCCTCCGTTGGGATTAGATTTGTTGTGAAGTGAAATTCTCTAATAATAGTTGAGTGCTAGTGGCTCATTTCTATAATCCTAGCTACTGATGTAGCTGAGGCCTGAAGACTGTGGTTCAAATTTGGCCTAAGCAAACACATCTGTGAAACTTTTGTCTACAATTATCCAGGAAAAGAAACAGAGTTGGAGGTATGACTCACAGATTTAGGCAAAAATAAATTGTGAGAGCATGAGGCTCTGAGTTCAACTCCAGTACCAACCCAAATAAGTATGCAAAATTCTCAAATAACCTTTTTACCTGGAAAGCAACAGCTCCACCTACAAGTAACCGCCAAGAAAGCATTCCAATTTCTTTTTCTTTTTTTGCAATTTTTATTGTGATTGATTACATAAATTTCACGGTATTGTGGGATAGTGATGCTTAATTAAAGTCACAAACACATTCTAAACTTCATGGTCTATAAAGTTTATGAGTTCTATGAGCTTTGACAATACAGTTATTTCTTCCATATCAGGTGATATATACATTTCTTTTGCTTAGTGTCAGCTGTTCTGTCCCACGCATTCCCTCCCTCCTATCAGTGATATTGAGTTGCTTAGTTCATTTTCATCAATGTCCAGTGCAGTTGATGGGTCCTGCTGTTGTAGGTTTTCCCATTTCCCTCTCTTTCTGTGCCTCCTCCTAGTTTCCCTCCAATGTGCACATATCCACCATATATATGGTCAGCAGACTGGGGTCATTTGACCAGATGAGTGGAGGTCCTTTGTTTCTTGAATCTTGTTTACTTTGTCATATCACTTTATGTTTTGGGTTTAACATCCACTTATCAGGGAGACCATGTGCCTTTTTCTCTTTGCTCTTGGCTTACCTCACTCAACATGGTTTTTTTCTAGTTCCATCCAATTTCCCTGCCAATGCCATTATCTTGTCCTTTCTAATGGCTGCATAATATTCCATTGTATGTAGGTACCACAATTTTTGGATCCATTCATTTGTATGGCATCTGGGTTGTTTCCATATCCTGGCTATTGTGAACAGTGCTGCAATGAACATGGAGATGCATGTGTCATTGTATCCTGGTTCCTGTTGTTCAGGATAGATGCCTAGGAGTGGTATGGCTGGGTCATAAGGGAGGTCAATATTCAACTTTCTGAGGACCCTCCAGACTGCTTTCCAAAGTGGTTGTATAAGTATACATTCCCTCCAGCAGTGCAATATGATTCCTCTTTCTCCTGATCCCCTCCAGCATTTGTTTGTTGGCTGACTTTAGGATGTGGGCCATTCTGACTGGGGTAAGGTGGTATCTCAGGGTTGTCTTTATTTGCATTTCCCTCACAACCAGGGATGGTGAACATTTCCTCATGTGTTTCTTTGCCTTTTTATCTCTTCTTCTGAGCAGTCTCTCTTTAGTTCCATTTAGTAATTGGTTTGTTGGGTTTGGGAGGGATTAGTTTCTTGAGTTCCCTGTATATACTGGATAGTAACCCCTTGTCTGATATATTGCTGGTAAATATTTTTTCCCAATTAGTTGGCTGTCTTTCTAGTTTGGTTGCTATATCTTTAGCTGTGCAGAAACTTTTTATTTTAATGTAATCCCAGTTGTTGAATCTTTCTCCAAATTGTCATGACCCTGGAACTCTGTTCAGGAAGTTCTTGCCTGTGCCTATAAGTTCAAGCGTCTCTCCTACTCTGTCCTGCAATAGTTTCAGAGTTTCAGGTTTGTTGTTAAGGTCTTTAATCCATTTTGAGTTGATGTTAATGTCTGGTGACAGTCTGGGGTTCACTTTGAGTTTTCTGCATGTGGCAGCCCAGTTTTCCCAGCACTGGTAGTTGGAGGCTCTGCTTCTTCCACTGTATGTCATTGACTCCTTTGTCAAATATCAGCTGTCTGTAGGCATGTGGCTTCATTTCTGGATCTTTTGTTCTATTCCATTTGTCCACAGGTCTGTCTTTGTGCCAGTACCAAGCTGTCTTTGTTATTATGGCTCTATAGTAGAGCTTAAAATCCACCATAGAGATCCCTCCCATGTCATTTTTTTCCTAGAATTGCTTTGGCTATTCTAGATCTTTTGTTGTTCCATATAAATTTTTGGACTGTTTTCTGTATTTTAGTAATGAATGTCATTGGGATTTTTATAGGAATTGTGTTGAATTTGTATACCAATTTTGGTGGTATGGCCATTTTCACTATATTGTCTGCCTATCCAATAACATGGAAGATCTTTCCATTTCCTGGTGCCCTCTATAATTTGTTTCTTAACTAAAGTTTTTATATTTTTCATTAAACAGTTCTTTTACATTGTTGGTAAGGTTAATTCCTAAATATTTTATTTTTTTGAAGTTATTGTGATGGGGTTGTTTCCTTGATTTCCCTTTCTGCTCATATGTTGTTGCTGTATAAAAAGGCAGCTGATTTTTGTGGGTTGATTTTGTATCCTGATGTGTTGCTGAAGTGGTTTATAAGTTTTAAGAGTCTGGGGGTGGAGTTTTGGGGATCATGTCATCTGCAAAAAGGGATAACTTCTTCCTTCCCTATATAGATCCCTTTAATGTCTTTTTTTTGCATTATTGCTCTGACTAATGATTCCAGAACTATATTGACCAGGAGCAGTGAGAGTGAGCATCCTTGCCTTGTTCCTGATTTTAGGAGAATTGGTTGTAGTTTTTCCCCATTAAGTGTAATATTGGTTATTGGTCTGTCATATATGGCTTTTATTGTTTTAAGGAATGTTCCTTCTATTCCTATTTTCACCAGAGCTTTTTAACATGAATGAATGTATCTTATCCAAAGTCTTTTCTGTATCAATGGAGATAATCATGTGGTTCTTGACCTTGGATCTGTTGATGTGATGGATTAAATTTATTGATTTATGTATGTTAAACCATCCCTGCAGGTCTGGGATGAAGACTACTTGGTCATAATGTATGTTATATATATATATATATATATATATATGTATATATATATACACACATACATAGATATAC
>NW_012267296.1:9897300-9937655 GCF_000151885.1 Dipodomys ordii
GGTAAGAAATGTACGCATTATCCTGCCCATGTAATTGTAACCCCTCTGTACAGTATGTTCACAAATAAAAAATAAATAAATAAATTAAAAAAAGATGATGTTAAGCAAAATGAACCCCAAGATAGGGACACAAGTGGTTTTTTCTTTCTTGCTATTGTTTCTAAGCATATATAAGGTACGATGTGATTTTTTCATGTGATTTTTTTGTTACTTTTTATGTCCCTCCCCCACAGTATACTCCCTATTTTCACTGTATTTGATGTTGATATAATTTGGAGAGGGGAAGGTGAAAAACAAAATGTGTAAATAGGGATACAGGTGGACCCATTGCAACAATGAGATGCACAAGACACTATGTTGAAAAATGAACTTTACAATTTAGGCGAGGGGGGAGGGGTTTGTAGTTGAGGAGGTGGGAGGGAAAAACAAAGAAGGCATCAATGAGAAATGTACTCACTACCTTGCTCATGTAACTGTAACCCCTCTGTACAGTCTTTTCACAATAAAAAAAACTTATTAAAAAATAAAAACTGAATCATCCTTTCTAAAAAAATAAATAAATAAAAATAAGTTTTTTATTGTGAAAATACTGTACAGAGGGGTTACAGTTACATGAGGAAGGTAATGAGTACATTTCTTTTTATTATTAATTTTTTATTGTAAAAATGTTGTACAGAATGGTTACAGTTACATGAGTAGGGTAATGACTACATTTCATAGTGAGCATTGTTACCTGCTCCTTTATTTTCCCCCTACCATCACTTCCCTCCCCACCTCCCCAATTCCTCCTCCCCCCCCAACCCAACATTGTAAAGTTCATTTTCAATATAGTGTCCTGTACATCTTGTCATCACAATGGGTCAGCCTGCATCCTCATGTAAGTGTTCTGCAATATCCCTTCCCCTCCCCAAATTACAAAAAATATATATACATGGCGCAGAGCACCAGCATCAAGTCCAGTGAAAACAGGGGTTATACCATGGGGGAAGAACTTACAAAATAAAAAGAATCACATACTGCATTATAAGTACATTAAAAACAATAGCAAGCAAGAAAAAAACCCCTGCGTCCCTGTCTTGGGTTACATTTTGCTTAACATAATCTCATATGTTCTTATGTACATAGCCTTTGACCTACTCTGCTTGTCCTAGACATTTACTAGTCACTGCAAACAAGGGAAACCATGGGACGTGTTTCTTTGGGCCTGGCTTACTTCACTTAATATGATTTTTTTCCAATTCTTTCCATTTTCTAACAAGAGGCAATATCATTTTTTCTGATGGAGGCATAGAATTCCAGTGTGTGTGTGTGTGTGTGTGTGTGTGTGTGTGTGTGTGTGTGTGTGTGTGTGTGTGTATACCACATTTTCTTGATCCATTCATCTACTGAGGGACATCTGGGTTTGTTCCATATCTTAGCTATGGTAAATAATACTGCAATAAACATGATTGTGCTGGTAGCTTTGGTATGACCTTGTTTGTGATCCTTTGGGTAAATGCTCAAAGGTGGGGTTGCTGGGTCATAAGAGCTCCCTCTGTTTTTATTTCTTGGAAGAGTCTAAGGAGTATGGGTATTAGTTCCCCTTTAAAGGTCTTAATAGTTTTCTGTAGTGAATCCATGTGGTCCTGGGCTTTTCTTTGTTGGAAGTCTTCTGATTGCTTACTCTATTTCATTGTAAGATACTGGCTTATTTAATTGATTTATTTATTCTTGGTTCAGTTTGGGCAACTTGTATTTCTCTAAAAATTCACCCATTTCTGCTAGATTTTATTCTTTAGTGAGTATAGTTTCTGGAAATAATTCTTTATAATTGGATGTCTTGGATATTTGTTGTATTTTTTCCCGTGGCATCTCTGATCTTATTGATTTGGGTTTCCTCTCTTCTCTTTTTAGTTAATCTTGCCAAAGGTCCATCAATTTTATTAATTTTTTCAAAAAACGAGTTTTTTGTTTTATTAATTTTATTTATATTTCTCAGTCTCTAACTTGTTGATTTCAGCTCTTAATTTGGTCATCTGGCTTTGTCTAGTAACTTTAGGTTCAATTTTTTTCATGCTTTTCTAGCATTTTTAATGCAACATAAGATTATTTACTTGGTTTGTCTCTATTTTCTTGATGTATGCACTGAGAACAATAAATTTGCCCCTCGGGACTGCTTTTGTGGTGCCCCATGCATTTCCCTGTGATGTATATTCATTTTCATTGAATTGTAGTAACTTTTCAATTTCTTCTTTAATTTCTTCTGTTACTCAGGTGTTGCTCAGAAGTGTGCTGTTCAGTTTCCATGTATTTGAGTCATTTCTACGTTATGCTTTGTTATTGAGAACTAGCATGATTTTACTGTGGTAGGATAGGATACAGGGGACTATGTCAATCCCCTTGTATTTGCTTAAATTCCTTGTATGAACTATGATATCATCTATTTTGGAGAAAGTTCCATGAGCTACTGAGAAGAACACCTACTGTGTTGTTTTTGGTTGGAAAACTCTGTAGATGTCAATTAGATCCTCTTGAAATAGGGCCTCACTTAACTGGGTGGCTTCTTTCCCAATCCTTTTGTTTGTAGACCTGTCCTTTGGTGAAAATGGGGTATTAAAGTCTCCTAGCATTATAGTATTTGGATCTATTTTATTCTGTAATTTTGAGAGTATTTGCTTCACATATTTGGGTGCACCAATATTTGTCAACTATAAGTTGATAATGGTAATGTCCTCTTCTTGTATTGTTCCCTGTATTAATATGTAGTGTCCTACTTTGTCTTTTGTATTGATTTTAATGAAAAGTTTATTTTGTTAGATATCAGGATAGCTGCTCCTGCTTTCTTGCTGGGAGCATTTGCCTGGTAGGTCTTTCTCCAACTCTTCACTCTGAGTTTGTTTTTATGTTTGGCTGTAATGTGGGTCTCCTGAAGGCAACATATGGATGTGTCTTGTTTTTTTTTTTTTTTTTTTTTTGGTCCGGTTGTAGGGCCTGAACTCTGGGCCTGGGCGCTGTCCCTCAGCTCTTCAGCTCAAGGCTAGCGCTCCACCACTTGAGCCACAGCGCCACTTCCGGCTTTTTTCTTTTTGCTTATGTGGTGCTGAGGAATCGAACCCAGGGCCTCATGCATGCAAGGCAAGTGCTCTGCCACTGAGCCAACTTCCCAGCCCCTGTGTCTTGTTTTAATTCAATCTGTAGTTCTTTTTCTTTTGATTGGTGAATTGAGCCCTTTAATATTTATGGATACTGTAGAGAGATGCATTGTGTTTCCTGCCAATTTCCTGTTTTCCTATGTTTGTCTTCTTTCCTTTCCTCCTGTGCTTACTAAGTTGGACTTCTAGTGATACCTATCTGATGAGGATCCCTGTTCTTAATTGCTTTCTTCAGGTTGTGTTCCCACTCTTAATATTCTTTGTAATGCTGGCTTATTGTTTATGAATTAATTTTTTCTTTACAATTAAAAATTTTAGTTTCCCCATTGAATGTGAATGCTAGCTTTGCTGGGTATATCAGTCTGGGCTAGCAGTTATTAGATCTCAGGGTTTGGATCATACTTTCCCAGGCCTGTCTGTGTGGAGAGATCTGTAGTGATTCTGGTTTTTTTTCCCATCATAGTATAACTTCACTTTCAATGCTTATTAGGATGAATTATTTGTGGAAAGAGGATTTATATGTCCATATATACAAAATAACTAGTACTATATGTACAATGTGCCTTTATTCGACTCAAATTCCATCACTCTCCCTCATATGCCCTCTATCTTTCCTAAATCAATTTCAGCAATATTAACTATTCTATTATCACATAGAAGATTTGAATCCAATTGAATACTCTCAAAGTCTATGAAAATATAACTAAATATATGTAGGTTGATAGGGTCCATGAATTAGCTATTTCAGTGGTCCCCACCAAATTACTGTTAAAATAAAGGATGAGCCAGGCACCAGTGGCTCACATGTATAATCCTAGCTACTTAGAAGGACAAGATCTGAAGACTGCAGGTTGAAGCCAGTCCAGTTTGGAAAGTCTATAAGATTCTTATCTCCAATTAACCGCCAAAATGCCAGATGTGGAGCAATTGCTGAAGTGTTAGAGTGGCAACCTTGAGCAAATAAGTTTGGGTACAGTGTTCAGGCCCTGAAACTAAGGGTAACTTGTGGTAGAGTCAACATCCTTCATTTGAAAGGAATTCCTCTATTACTTTGTGCCAGACCTAGGGATTGAATTCTGAACCTGGGGGTTGTCCCTGTGTTTTTTTGTGCTCAAAGGTAATATTTGAGCCACACCTTCACTTCTGGCTTTTTTGGTGGCTAATTGGAGAATAAAGTCTCATGGACTTCCTGCTGGGATTGGCTTTGAACTACAATCCTCAGTTCACAGCCTCCTGAACAGCTAGGATTATAGGCAAGAGGTACCAGTTTTCTGCATGAATTAATCTGATTTTAAGCAAATTTTTGGACCTTGAATTAATTTAATTTTTTTAGTCTTGGCTGTAATGCATCATTATCATAAAAAGTAGCCCCACACTGCAGAATACAGGCTTGAAAATAATTTGAGGGTCATAAATAAGACAACTCAGGCCATAAACCCAACAATGTGAAAAAAACATATGGACTTCATTACTGTGTCAAGGAATAATGAATGGATTTCAGTGCTGACTATAAAAATATTTCTTTTGCATGTCTTTTGGAGGAAAATAATTTCAATTATTGGTTGCACTTAAATGTAATTATCATATACTCAAGTTCATACACAATATTAGTCTTCTTTTCAGATTTGTAACTTTTTATGTTTTTTATTGTAAAAATACTGTAAAGAAGGGTTATAGTTACATGAGTAATGTAATGAACACATTTCCTATCGAGCATTGTTACCCCTTCCTTTGTTTTTCCCCTACTATCCCTTCCCTACCCACCTCCCCAACTACTCCCTTCCCCCCAAGTTGTAAAGTTTTTTTTTACCTCCACTTGTAAAGTTTTTTTCCTCCAATTTTTACCTCCAGTCCCCACCCATAAGTTGTGTAGTTCATTTTAACATCATGTCTAAGTGAGTGCCACTGGTGCATTTGTTCATCTCTTGTTCCCCCATTTCTGTGTTTCTCCTTACTCTCCAAAGACAGCCAAAACAAAGAACAAAAACAACAACAATGAAAAAAATCCCTTCGGGGATGTGGGGAAGGAAGGGATTGTAGAAGAAAAACATAGGAGGAGGTAACAATGCTCGATAGGAAATGTACTCATTACCCTACTCATGTAACGGTAACCCCTCTTTACGGTATTTTTACAATAAAAACATATCAGAAAAAGAAAAAAAGAAAAAATCCCTTCCATTTTCTGGAGTTTATTTCGATAAATATTGTTTTGTATGATCAGATGCACATAGGCATTGGACCTTCTTTTTCCTCTTCTAAGAGTGACCTCCTTTGGTCTCACTGGGTTTGAATGCTTTGAGTCATGTATAATTTCTATCCTAATGTATTCTCCAGAATTTTTATTACAGAAAGATGTTGGGTTATGACAATATTTTTTTCTGTATGTAGTGAGAAAATCATGTGATTCATGTCCTTTGTTCTGTTGATATGTTGTATTACGTTTATTGATTTTGATATTGAAATAACCTTCTATTCCTGCAATAATTGCAACTTAATCATAGCATGTTTTTTTGATAAGTTGTTGAATTTGGTTGGGAATTATTTTATTAAGCAGTTATGCATCTATCTTCACCAAAGATATTGGTCAACAGTTCCCTTGTGCGGTTTTTTTTGGGTTTTTTGTTTGTTTTTCATTGAGTCCCTACCAGTTTTGGAGATGAGTATAATGCTGGCATCGTAGAATGAGTTCATTAGTGATCTCTCTATTTCTTGAAAGAATTGGAAGAGTATTGGTGTTACTTTAAAAGTTCTTTAAAAGTCTTACAGAATTCAGCTGTGAAACCATCAAGACCTGGACTTTGCTTTGCCGAGAGATGCTTTCCATTGCTATTTTAATTATATTACTTGTTATAGGTCAATGTAAGTAATTTATATCCTCTTGGATCAGTTTTGGTACATTCCTGGTATCTAGAAATACATCCTTTTCTACGACTTTATAGTTTGTGGATATAAAGCTTTTCAGAATCTTCTCATTATGATGTTCTGAATTTTGCTAATATTTGTTGTGGCATGCCAATTTTTCCACAGATCTTACTTATTTTTGTGATTTCTCCTTTTGGGCAGATTAGCTAAGGGCCTATCAATTTTACCTTTTCAGAGAATCAGCTTTTTGTTTTAATGTTTCTTTGTATAAATTTTATTAGTATCTAATTGATTTCTGATCTAATTTTTATTATCTCTTTTCATCTACTAGTTTGGGGTATGACTTGTTTATTTCATTGGATTTTAGGAAGTTTTGGATTTCACTTCTGATCTCCTTGATAATCCAATGATCATTCAGCATTGTGTTATTTACTTTACATGAGTTTGAGTATTTTCTGTGGTTACTTTGCTGTTATGCTGTAATTTCAATTATGACCTGATAGAATATGGGGAGTTGATTTCAATTTTCTGAAAATTTACAATATAACCTAAGATATGGTCTATTTTGGAGAATGTACCATGGGATACTAAAGAGAATGTTTATTGTACAGTTAATGGATAAAAATTTTGAAGATATTTGTTAGGTCTAATTGGTGTATGTTGTCTAGTATGTGAGGCTTCTTTGTTGAGTTTTTGCCTGGATGATCAATCCACAGTTGAGAGTCATGTGCTCAAGTATCCAACTATCAGCTGCATGCCAGTGCCACATACCTGTAATCCTAGTTACTCAGAACACAGAGATCTGGGGATAATGGTTCAAATCCAGTCCAGGCAAGAAAGTCTGTAAGACTCTCATCTCCTATTAGCTACCAAAAAGTTAGAAGTGTAGTGTGGCTTAAGTGGTAGAGCACCAGCTTTGACAAAAAAGAAAAAAAGAAACTTCAAGAACAGAGCCAGGCCCTTAGACTAAGCTCTAGGACTGGCACAAGAAGAGTTTCTAATTATCTTTATATTTGGGTCTAAGTGTAATTACTTGACAAAAATGAGTGCTCCAGCATTTGTTATATATACATCAATCATTGTTATGTTTTCCTGATGGAGAGTATTTTTAAAATTTTTGTCAGTTTTGGGGCTTGAACTCAGGGCCTGGGCACTGTACCTGAGCCTATTTGTGATCAAGTCTAGTGCTCTACCACTTGAGCCACAACACCACATCCAGTTTTTGAGTGGTTAATTAGAGATATGAGTCTCAAGGGGACTTTTCTGCTGGGCTAGCTTTGAACTGAGATCCTCAGATCTCAGTCTCTTGAGAAGCTAGGATTACAGGTGGGAGCTACCAGCACGAAGCAATAAATATCTTTTCTTTCATGCCAGTTCTGGGGCTTGAACTTAGGGCCTAGGCACTGTCCCTGGGCTTATTTGTACTCAAGGCTAGCACTCTACCACTTGAACCACAAGGCCACTTCTGCTTATGGTGTATTCTTCTTTGTATCTTCTGACTAATTTGAATTTAAAATAGAATTTATCAGATATTAACATTGCTATTACAACTTATTTATAAGGTCCATTTTCTTAAAATATTTTGTTCCAACATTTTGATTTTTCAACTGTTTGATTTTTCAGTTAGATATATCTCATTGAGATAGCAGGCGGTTGGGTCTTTCCTTTTGATGCAACTTGTCAATCTATGTATTTTAAATGAGGACTGAGTTGATTAATATTTAGTGTTAGAACTAGAAGTATGAAGTAGATCCTATCATCTTGCATAAAATTTTGGTTTTGTATCATTTCCTCTTCCTCCTATGCTTATCTACTCACCTGGTAGAATCTGTTTTCTGTATTTCTTTCTTATTCATGTTGGTCTTCTGTAAGCAGGATGTCTTTGCACATCTTTTGTGGTGATGACTTAGTGGTAATAAATTATTTTTGTTTTCATTTATCATGGAATTTTTTTATTAGCTCGTTGGTTATGAACGAAGCTTGTCTGCATAGAGTATTCTTGGTTGGCAGTGTTTTTCAGTACCTAAAATACAATATACCAAGACTTCCTTGCTTTCACAGTTTCTGCAAAGAAATGTGCTATTATTCTGATGGATTATCCTATTTAAATTGTCTTTTAGTCTCATACAGCCTTTGATTCTTCTCTTGTGCCAGTCCTGAGGCTTGAACTCTGGGCTTGGGCTCTGTCCCCAAGCCTTTCTGTGCTCAAGGCTAGCACTCTACTACTTGAGCCACAGTGTCACTTCTGGCGTTTCCTGTTTATGTGGTATTGAGGAATCAAACCCAGGGTTTCATGAATGCTAGACAAGCACTCTACCACTAAGCCAGCTTCTACCACTAAGCCCAGCCTTAAGTTCTTTACCAATCTGGTTTACTCGTTGTTTTAATCCTTTAGTAGCTGGATAGGCTTCTATTGTTTTGGAACTTCTCTACTAGTATTCTATTAAATATATTCCCTTTACCTTCAACTAACCACTCTTCTTCAAAACCCATCAGCCATAAATTGTTTTTTGTAATTGAATCCTAAAGTTCTTGTAGCCTCCTTTCATGTTCACTTGATTTGTAGGTTTCTTTTTTTTTTTCAATTTTAATTTCATTCAATGTGATGGACAGAGGGGTTACAGTTACATAAGTAAGGTAGTGAGTATGTTTCTTGTCAAACTTTTTATCCCCTCTCTTATTTTTCTCCCTCTTTCCCTTCTCCCAACCCCCCTGCAAGTTGTACAGATAATTTCCAACATATTGTTTTGTGAGTGTTGGTGTTGCATTGTTTTACCTTTTGTCTTTTTTTGCCAGTCCTGAGGCTTGAACTCAGGGCCTGGGTGCTGTCCCTGAGCTTCTTTGGCTCAAGGCTAGTGCTCTACCACTTGAGCTATGGCTCCACTTCTGGACTTTTCTCTTTATGTGGAATTGAGGAAATGAACTCAGGTCTTCATTCATGCTAAGTGAGTACTCTACTACTAAGCCCCTTCCCAGCCCCTCCGTATTTCCCTTTGTCTCACCATTCTGTTGTTCCCCTTCCCTTCCCTATTTCAGATAAACATATACACAATACCCAGAATACCAAAATCAAATACAGTGACAACAGGGGATAAACCATAGGGGGAAAAACACAAAAGAAATAAAATCACATAGTACATGAATAAACAATAACAACAACAAAGGAAAACCTGTTGTGTGCATGAATTTAGGTCTTAGTTATCTTCTCTCTTCCTTTCCTTCCGTACATTCCTCTAATACTATTTTTCTCCTTATAATTTTTCTTATACATCTTAATATATGGTTCTCTGCTCCTTCTTTGATTTTCTTAGTTCATTGATCCCTAGTTAGTTGTAGTTAAGCTAGATTGTATGTGTACTCATTTTGACTGTGTCAAAGTGCTCATTGAGTTATCCTTTTGGTCCAGATGGATTCAAACCTACTGACAGAGTGGTTCAATGGTTATAACTGTGCATAATCCCCATTCCTGAGCCACCATTCCCCCCGTCAAAGAAAAGCAGAGATAGATAGGGGAATACCTGTTTATGATTTTGAACCTTTAAAATTGGTGCAAATACGTAGCCTGAGGGTAGATTTTGTCTTAAAATTGTGTTCTGAGGTGATATTGGACTTACTGACATATGCAGAAAAGGAGAGATAGAGTAAAATATATATCTTTGATTGTGAACCTCTAAATTTTGTGCAACTACAGGGCTCTGGGTTGGTGTTTGTCTTAAAATTGTGTTCTGGCATGAAATTGGGGTACTTTCAATACCACAAAAGAGAGATTGAATGAAAGTACCTATCTTTGATTGCAAACCTCCAAAGACTGCACAACTACAGGGCTCTGGGTTGGTGCTTGTCTTAAAATTGTGTTCTAGTGTGAAAAAGGATATACTTCCATTTCCAAAAGGGACACATATAGTGAAATCACCTATCTTTGATTGTGAACCTCCAAAGTCGGCAACTACAGGGCTCTGGGCTGTTGCTTGTCTTCAAATTGTGTTCTTGTGGGGAATTGGAGGTACTTTCATTTCCAAAATAGTGGAGGGATGGAGTGAAAATACCTGTCTTCAATTGTGAGCCTATTTTCTTCCTGTTGTATGTACATTGACTTCAAGACTGGAAACTCTGTCTCCCATATCTTCTTTTCTGCTGGTGAAACTTTCCATTTTATTTTTTATTTCTCTGCCTTCAGTACGATATTTTTCAGGATTTCTTTACAGAAGTATTTTTTTCAAGTCTTGCATTGACATCTTTACTTCATTTATTTGTTTTTGTGTGACTTCTTTGATCCCTCTTAACTATGTAGTTGTATTATCATTAAACACCTTTTTATTCACTTGAAATGTATTTTGCTTTTTGTGTTTTTCCTCAAAATTTGTTTTGCTTTTTATTTTATTTATTTCCTTTTAATTTGCTTTTATTTGTGAAGTCTTCTGTTTCTGTTTTAGTAACTTCATTGTGTTCACAAAATTCCTTGCATTGGTCCTATTTCATTTAATTGAACATTTTTATCAACAGTTTTTTAAACCCAATGTGGAAAATTTACTCTGCAGCACAATTGTTCTCTTCCTTTGTTGCATGCTTATTTTCTGAAAATCTTCTATTTCCCTGATTTCTCATATATCTGCCTTTTTGGGGGGGATTGTTGAATTGGGGAGTCTTTACTAGAAAGCTGATGCCTGTAAATGGACACATCTCCAAAACGTTGAAGCCTCAAATGCACTTAATTATATATACAAGACAAAGGTCACCGAAACCAAAAGGGGTGACTAATATACACATGAAAAATTGTTCAACATCTCCAGCCATGAAAGAAATGAAAACCAAAACAACACTGAGATACCACCTCACCCCAGTTAGAATAACCATTGTCAAGAAAATGATAATAATAGATGTTGGTAAGATGGGGCCAGAAGGGAAATTACTACACTGTTGGTGGGAATGTAAACTTGTTCAACCACTCTTAAAAGCAGCATAGAGGTTCCTCAAAAGACTAAACATAGAGCTTCCTTATGAATCAGCAATCTTACTCCTGGACATTTATTGAAATGGCCATAAGCCAGGCATATTAAACCCACCAAGACAACCATGTTCATTATAGCATTGTTTAACATAGCTAAAATATGTAATCAACACAGATGTTCCTCAGTAGCAAAATGGATTAAGACAATAGGATACACACACACACACACACACACACACAATGAAATTGTGTGCTTCCATAGGAAAGAATGGCATTGCACCATTCCTAAGGAAATGGAAAGACCTGGAAAAAGTTATATTAAATGAAAAGAAACATAGGCTGCATGGTCTGCCTCATTTGTAATAAATAGATTGTGCTTATTGACAATGGAAGTCTATGCATCCATTAGAAAGAATGATATTGGCCCATTCACAAGGAAATGGAAAGACTTGGAGAAAATTATATTAAGTGAAGCAAGCCAGACCTAAAGAATCATAGAGTGCCTGGGTTCTCTCATTTGTAATAATTATGCCTACTTTTAAAGTCTGCCCTGCCTCATGTAAGAAATGACTTCTGTCCCTTGATCTTAAGAGAAGTTGCTGGGGAAAGGTTCATCTTCTGTAACTGCATCAACCTGAGTGGCTGGAGTACCCTTGCCTAGCCAGAGACCTGAAGACTTGTCCTATCTTATCAAGAGGTGATATGGGGACTTCAGTTGCTGGATTGCTAGGATATGATGTAATTAGTAGCAATTATTTTACTACAAACTGGAAAGGAAACCATGGGGGCCATGATGCTGAACCCTTAACCCAACACGTGGCTGTATTCTGTTTGCACCCATTTTAAGACTACAGAAGTTTACATACCAATTTATACTGAGGGCAAATTATATGTGATTGTAGGTGCAAGGAAAATCATCTTCCTTCCAAGGGACTTGGAGAACTGCCTCATCCTTGGTTTATATATGGATATTGGTCCATGTGCCTCTGATTCCCAGTTACCACATTCCAAACTGCCAATGTTAACTTGGAATCAAAGGAGCCTCGGCTTGGCTTACCATCTCCAAAGGCAGGCCAATCTACTATACAAAACCTTTTTAGTTTAGTTTTGACCCCATAGTGATCTGAAAATCTTAATTTAAAATCACGCAATATATACTGGAGGTGGGTATGAGTGGATTTGACTCCCTTGCATAGAGATGTCTAAAGAATAAAGAATAATGGCACAGCAAAAAGGATTCATATTATAAACTGGTACCAATTCTTAAGAAAACAGAGTGAGACAAGACCAAAACAGAAACAGAGGACAAACGAAAATCCTCTGCTTATGTCTCAGCCTGCTTATGAGGGCCTGTCAGGGAGGTCTAATTACATCTGATCTTCTACCACAAAACAGTCCACGAAGATCAATCTCCAGTAAACAGAAACACAAACAAACAGAAAACAGAAATATAGAAAAACACACTTACCTCCAGATGTCTACTGGGTGACTCTTGAAAGATTAAACTGAAACCTGAGAAAAAATCTCAAGCGGCACCTGCCCTGTGAAGTTTCCCAAGTTCTGCCCACTCAGTTGGTGAGGCAGTCCTACAGTGGATTCAAGTAACCCAAGTGCTACCCTTGGCACTGGGATCTTGATCGGACCTGTAAATATTATATGGGAATTCAATCAAGATAGAGGGAAGCCACATTTTTTTTTGTATTTTGTTGGTCGAGGGCTTACTCTGGGCCTGGGTGTTGTCCCTCAGCTCTTCAGCTCAAGGCTAGCACTCTACCACATGAGCCACAGTGACCCTTTTGGTTTTTTGGAGGTTTATTGGAGATAAGAATTTCATGTGCTTGGGGCTGAGAAGGTGGCTCAGTGGTAGAGCGCTTGCCTTGCATGCATGAAGCCTTGGGTTCGATTCCTCAGCACCATGTAATCAGGAAAAAAAAGCCGGAAGTGGTGCTATGGCTTAAGTGGTAGAGTGCTAGCCTTGAGCTGAAGAGCTAGGGACAGCGCCCAGGCCCAGAGTTCAGGCCCCACGACTGGACCAAAAAAAAAAAAAAAAAAAAAAGAAAAAGAATTTCATGTGCTTTCCTGCCTGGGCTTGCTTTCAACCCAATCCTCAAATCTCAGCCTCTTGTGTAGCTAGGATTACAGGTATAAGCCACCTGTGAGCAGCCTGGAAGCTACGTTTTTAAAGGTTGAATTAAGAGTAACATTAGAATACTAGTGACTGCAAGCAGAGCCATATCCCCCCAAAACTCGCAGCCTCAATTACACTTAATACTGTTAGGAAACTGGACCATAAGGGTAGTATAGAAAGAGCACAAAAACAACCTCAACAAACCAGATCAACTCTAATGGAGAGTTGATCTGAGGAGAGTCAGAAGACACAAGGCATGGCACTTATAAATTGAATTTTTTTTTTTGGTCGGCCGTGGGGCTTGAACCCTGGGCCTGGGCGCTGTCCCTCAGCTCTTCAGCTCAAGGCGAGCACTCTACCACTTGAGCTACAGCACCACTTCCGGTTTTCTGGTGGTTTATTGGAGATAGGAGTCTCACGGTCTCTCCTGCCTGGGCTGGCTTTGAACCGCGATCCTGAGATCTCAGCCTCCTGAGTAGCTAGGACTACAGGCATGAGCCACCAGCGCCCGGCTTATAAATTGAATATATATGTTGAGATTTACCCATTTGAAGGCGTTTTTGTTCTGGCCTAAGGATTGAACTCAGGGCCTGAGTACTGAGATATTTTTCTCTCTCAAGACTAACACTCTACCACTTGAGCCATAGCTCTACTTTCAGCTTTTGGTGGTTAATTAGAAATAAGAGTGTTATGGACTTTCCTGACTGGGCTGGATTTGAACCATGATTCTCAGATTTTATCCTCTTCACTAGGTAGGATTGCAGGATGTGAGCCACTGGTACCTGGCATAGAAGGATTTTTTCCTGTATTGACTTTCAGGTGCTTGAATTCTTCCTGCTGAGCTATTCATTGTGTTCTCACTAGGTATTAGTTTGTCAGCTCTGTTTCTTTTTTTCTGTGTCAAGATTCTTTTTTAAAATAAGTTTTTATTATGTAAATACTGTACAGCGGGGTTACAGTTACATGAGCAAGGCAATGTGTATATTTCTTATCAAGCATTGTTGCCTCCTTCTATGTTTTTCCCTTACTATCCCTTCCTTCCCACCTCTACAACTATACTCCCCCCACGCCTAAACTGTAAAGTTCATTTTCAACATAGTGTTTTGTACATTCATTGTTACAATGGGTCAACCTGTATTCCTATTAAACATTTTGTTTTTCCCCTTCCTCTCCCCAAATTAGGCTGACATAAAATACAGTCAAAAGAGGAGTTATACCATGGGGGAGGGACATACAAAGCAACACAAATATGACATGGTAAAAGAAAAAACCACTTGTGTCCCTATCTTGGGGTTAATTTTGCTTAACATCATCTTATCTGGTCATATGTACATAGCTTTTGACCTTTTCTGCTTGTCTCAGACATATACTAGTTATTGCAAATAAATATTTCTTTGGGCTTGGCTTACTTCACTTAATATAATTTTTTCCAAGTCTTTCCATATCCTAACAAATGGGGCTATGCCATTCTTTCTGATGGAGGCGTATATCTATCTATCTATCTATCTATCTATCTATCTATCTATCTATCTATCTATCTATCTATATCTATATATCACATTTTCTCAATCCATTCATCTACTGAGGGGCATCTGGGTTGGTTCCATATCTTAGTTATGGTAAATAATGCTGCAATAAACATAGTTGTGCTGGTAGTTTTAGTATAGTCTAGTTTGTGATCATTTGGGTAAATGTCCAAAAGTGGCATTGCTGGGTCATAGGGGAGCTATGTGGAATCTTTTGAGGAACCTCCATACTGCGTTCCAAAGTGGTTGAACAAGTTTACACTCCCACTAACAATGCAGTGGGGTTCCCTTCTATCCACATCCCCAACAGCATCTGTTATTATTAGAGTTCTTGATTACAGCCATTCTAACTGGGGTGAGGTGGTATCTCAATGTTGTTTTGATTTGCATTTCTTTTATGGCTAGAAAGGTTGAGCATTTCTTCATATGTCTATTGGCCATTCTCATTATCTCTTCAGAGAAATTTCTCTTTAAGTCTTTAGCCCATTTATTTATAGGGCAGTTGTTTGAGGATTTGTTGTTGGGGGATTTAAAATTTTGAGTTCCAAGTATATTTTAGATATGAGACCCTTGTCTATTGTATTGCTAGTGAAGATCTCCTAATGAGTGGGCTTTCTGTTGATCTTGCTAGATATGTCCTTTGCCATGCAGAAGCTCTGCAGCTTCATGCAGTCACATTTGTCCAATCTTTCTTTGATTTGTTATATTTCTGGGTCTCTATTAAGAAAATTTCAGCCTGTGCAAAGGATTTCTCCTATTCTGTACTGTAATGTTTTCAGTAATGTCTTCAGACTCTGAGGTTTTTGATCCATTCAGAGTTGATTTTGGTGCAGGATGATATATGAGAATCTAGCTTTAGTTTTCTACATGTGATTAACCAATTTTGCCCAGCTCATGATAAATTGAAATCTGAAATACAGTAGGATGCCATTGATAACTTTATTTACACATTAGTCCCATGAAATGTTCTTGAGGTTGAGTGTTTTATGAAAATGTCAGGGTTAGAACTAAATTCTTCATGGTAGAGGGAATGAGCAAAGCAATATGCCATAAAGTATGTAGTGACATAGGAAATGGATTATTCTTGGTATAGCTATAGAGATCACTTGTGAGGAGGAATGGTAATATGAGAGGTTAAATGTAAGTAGAAATGATGAGAATTCTAGGGTAAAGGAAGGGTGAAATGGTATTGTCCAGAAAGGTCAGCAGAGAAAAGAAAGCAAATAAAAGAATGAGAAAAAGAGAAAAGGGAAATAGGACAATATAGAAAAAAGTAAAATCAAGCAATCACTACAGTAAAAACAAAAATTGAAAAGAAGTAACTATCAAACTTCAAAGAAGATAAATCAACTCTTAACAACCCAGGCATAAGGTTGGTAGACACAAACCTAAATACCTACACATTTACAAAAACAGTAGAAAAATAGTCTCAAAATAAGTCAGTATTAGCTGGGTGCTGGTGATTTATGCCTGCAATCCTAGCTACTCAGAAGTCTGAGATCTGAGGTTCATGATTCAAAGCCATCCAGGACAGAAAAAGTCCTTGTGAGACCCTTATCTCCAATTAACTACTCAACAAAACAAAACAAAACTGAAAGTAGCACAATGGCTTAAAGTGGTAGAGTGCTAGCCTTGAGCAAAGAGCTCAGAGATAGCCCCCAGGCTCTGAGTTGAAATCCCACAACCAGCCAAAATATTGTCAGTATTCTATCTTTATTGATATTTTGAGGCTATAGATTATTTCTCACTAAGTTCTTTCTTCAAGACGACCTGAACTTGCAGTTTGATGACCTACTCCATGGACTAGCTTGGATGAGTTGCAATCCCTTTGCAACTCTGAGGACCATTAGGTCAGCATTCTGGAGTCTTGGGCACAGAGTTAATTATAGGAAAATTCTGCAGCCCTATTCCTTGCTCTTACATAACTCAGGAGCAAGGACCTAACCATAGAGGATGGTGGAAGTGATTGTTCTGTGACTTGCAGTATGGCTAGGCACTCTGGAATTGTGTTGAACTTGGGAGCAAGTCAATCATCCATTGTGGATGTTTATATAACCTCTTTCCTGGAGTCAGTTGGTGAAGCAGCTTTTCTGTGGTTTGGAGTGGCTTATGTGGCAGTCATAAAGTTCCTTTCTTGCTGGGCTCTCATGGTTCACACCTTTATTCCCAGATGCTTGGGAGTCAGAGATCTGAGAATTGCAGTTTGAAGCCAGTCTTGTCAGGAATTTGTGAGATTCATCTCCAATTAACCAGCAAAAACAAGAAGTGGAATTGTGACTCAAATGGTAGAGTGCTAGACTTTTGCATAAAAGCTCAGGGACAGTGGCCACGCCCTGAGTTTAAGGCCCTGGACTGGCTTAAAAATACTGACCCCCCCAAAAAAAAACCTGACCAAAAAAAGTTTTTTACTGCTTCCCTAGCATTCTCAGAGAATGGCAGCTACCATCTGATCACAAAATAAGTCTTAAAAACTGTCATGCCATGTTTTTTTTCTAGTTATAATGAAAATGAACTAGAATCTACACATATTAGAAATTTTAGAAATTACAAAGACAGGCAATTATTAAACAAAAACCATTTCAATGAGCAGCAATTTGGGAGGGCACATGGGAAAAGTTCTTTAAGCTCATGAAACAAATATAAATGTGCACATAGCATACATAAACTTATGTTATATGAGAAAGGTTCATGTTATGGAAATAATTGCATGTATAAAATGTAAATATTTAAAAGAAATTACTGAAAAATACAAGCAAACATAGAAAACAAACACTAGCACAAACTCAAAATTAGAAGAAAAGAAAAACATGGTAAAGAGAAAGGAATGAAACAGAAGAAAAGTCTGACAAAAAATTGTCAAAATAAAAACAATTTACAAAAGATAATATTGACTAGCTAAATACTGGACCAATCAAAATAGAAAGAATGAAGACACAAAATCAGAGATGCAAAGTACACACACACACACACACACACACACACACACACACACATCATATGATTTTAGCTTTTTGTTTGTCTTAGGGCTTGAACTCAGGATGTAGGGGCTGTCCTGGAGCTCTTTTTGCTCAAAGCCACAGCACCACTTCTGGTTTTTGAGTGGTCAATTGGAGATAAGTGTCTCAGGAGGAGTTTTCTGCCCAAGCGGGCTTTTAACCATTGTACATATATCTCAGCCTCTTCAGTATCTAGGATTACAGGTGTGAGCCATCAGCACTTAGCTGATGTACCACATAAAATCATAGTTATTACAATCTATTATAATTAACTTTATGTTGAGGTATTTGATATCCCAGAAGAAAATAATTTTCTAGAAATATTTGATCTAACAAAATTAAATCATGAACCCATAGAAACCTACATACAGTAGAAAGAAATCCTAAAATTAGGTGTTTTCTACTGATGAATGTTACCAAACTTTAAAGAAATGTAGCACCTAATTTTTAAAACAGTTCTAGAAAATAGAAAACAAGAGACTAATTCCAAATTTATTTTATGATATCTGCCTTATAGTGATTTCAAAATACTACAGAACAATAGACTTGATGAATCTTGATAAAAAAATTCTCAACTGTACATATTTGTATAACTAACTATACACTTTAAATCAAGATCAAGTGGGATTTATGCACAGAATGTCAAGTGGTTTCAACACACATAAATCAATAAATGGGATACATTGCATCAATAGAATCTATACTATCATATCAAATATGCAGCAATATACCACTTTATAATGAATTCCAACAAAAAGTTAGATATAAAAGGAACATATTTCACCACAATAAACTATGTATGACTTACCCTCGGCTAAAATTACGTTGACAAGTAACATTGAACCTATTCTTTTTGTTGTTAGTGAAATTAACTTTTATTACATCAGATAATAAATACAAATATGCAAAGAGTTTTAGACTTCCAGATGATTTGATAAACATACAATATATGTGGAACTGAAATGTACATGCATACAGTTTGAAAATGTTCAGAGTGCTTTTGAGGTTTGGTATATTGCTTCTTCTTCAGTGTTTATAACATGGGTGTTTTAAGAACTGACTTCAAAGCACTAAGGCTTATGCAAATGCTTAAGAGGAAAAGAAGTTCCAGCAAGCAGAATATGCACAACATGACAGATAGGACCAGCTACTCATAAAACCTGTTGTCAATATGGTTTACTCTGCAAAGTTAGTATGCAAAGTCCTTAGAGAGTATGAGCTTATGAAAGGGTGCCAAATCAGTTTCAATGATGTAAAAGTAGTTGAACAAGATTAAAGGGAGTCACTGATATATTGGAGGCAAACAAATTTACTATAAAACAACTTCAAGTGCAGATTTCAAAACAATGCTTAAAAGAGAATACTGAATGATTCATAATTTTTATGTTTATTTTATTGAAAAGATACTGTACAGAGGGGTTACACTTACATGAGTAAGGTAATGAGTACATTTCCTATCAAGCATTGTTACTCCCTCCTTTGTTTTCCCCTACCATCTCTTCCCTCCTCACCTCCCCAACTCCTTCCCCCCACCAAGTTGCAAAATTCATTTTCAACATAGTGTCTTGTACATCTCATTGTTACAATGGGTCAACTTGTATCCTTGTTTCAGCATTTTTTTATTTCCCTTTTCCTCCCCAAATTAGAAAAATGTATATACAAGATACAGGGCACCAGAATCAAATACAGTGAAAACAGGGGATATATGCCCCACAATTTGTGAAGTTCATTTCAACATAGTGTCTTGTGTATCTCATTGTTACATTGGGTCAACCTGTATCCTTGTTTCAGCATTTTGTTATTTCCCTTCCCTTCCCTAAGTTAGAAAAATGTATATACAAGATGCAGGGCACCAGAATCAAATACAGTGACAACAGGGGTTGTACCATGAGGGAAGAACATACAAAAACAAGCAAACAAAAAAAATCACATAGTACTTTTAAACAATAGCAACAAAGAAAAAAACCTCTGTGTCTCTATCTTGGGGTTCATTTAGCTTAGATCATCTTATATGGTCATATGTACATAGCTTTTGAGCTTTTCTGCTTGTCTGGTAAGATTATCCTAGACGTATGCTAGTTATTGCAAATAAGGGAAACCATGGGATCTGTTTATTTGGATCTGGCTTACTTCACTTAATATATTTTTTTTCAAGTCTTTCCATTTCCTATCCAATGGGGGCAGTGTCATTCTTTCTGGTGGAGGCATACAATTCCATTACATATATATATATATATATATACCACATTTTCTTGATCCATTTATCTGAGGGGCATCTGGACCATATCTTGGCTGTGGTGAATAATGCTTCAACAAACAGTTGTGCTAGTAGCTTTAGTATGTCCCTGTTTATGATTGCTTGAGTAAATGCCCAAAAGTGGGATTGCTGGGTCCTAGTGGAGTCTATGTGGAGTATTTGAGGAACCTCCATACTGTTTTCCAAAGTGGTTGAACAAGTTACATTCCCACCAACAATGCAGTAGGGTTCCCTTTTGAACACATCCCCTCCAGCGTCTGTTGTTATTAGATTTCCTGATTATAGCCATTCTAACTGGGGTGAGGTGGAATCTCAGTGTTGTGTTGATTTGCATTTATTTTATGGCCTAAGAAGTTGACCATTTCTTCATGTGTCTATTGGCCATCCTTCTTTCCTCTTCAGAGAAATCTCTCTTTAAGCCTTTAGCCCACTTATTAATCAGAAGGGAGTTTCTTTTGGGACTTGTTGTGGGGGATTTACTTTTTTGAGTTCCAAGTATATTTTAGATATGAGGCACTTATCTGTTGTATAGGTAGTGAAGATCTTCTCCAAGTCCGTGGGTTTTCTATTGATCTTGCTAGCTATGTCTTTTGCCATTCAGAAGTTCTGAAGTTTCATGCAATTCCATTTGTCCAACATTTTTTGATTGGTTGTGTTTCTGGGTCTGTATTATGAAAATTTCGGCCTGTGCCAAGGAGCCCTACTGTTTCTCCTATTCCTTCCTGTAATGTTTTCAGGGTGTGTTCTTTGACTTCAAGATCTTTGATCCATTTGGAGTTGATTCCAGTGTTGTGTTTTATACCAGGATCTAGCTTTATTTTTCTACATGTGTTTAACCAATTCTGCCAGCACCATTTACTGAAGAGGCTGTCTTTCTTCCATTCTATATTTTTTAGCTCCCTTATCGAAGATTAGGTGGCTTTAGGTCTTTGGGTTCATTTCTGGGTTTTCGGTTCTATTCCATAGGTCTTCATGTATGGCTTTGTAGTAGAGTTTGAAATTTTGTGTTGATATTCTTCCAGCAATGTTATTTCTACTAAGGATAGTTTTTGCTATTCAGGATCTTTTATTCCATATGAATTTTTGATTGCTTCTATTTCTTTGAAGAATGAGGTTGGGATATTGATGGATATTGCATTGAATTTGTAGATAGCCTTTGGCAGTATTGCCATTTTCACGATGTTAATCCTTCCAATTCAGGAGCATGGGAGATATTTCCACTTCCTTAGTTCTGCTTTAATTTCCTTTTAAGCGTTTTTAATTTTTTTTATCATAGAGGTCTTTCACTTCTTAACACCTAGGTATTTTATTTTTTGTGAGGCTTTTACAAAAGGAGTTCTTTCCTGGTTTCAGCCACACTCTTCTTATTGGCAAACATAGTCATTGAGTTTTAGGGTTGATTTTATACCCTAGTACTTTGCCAAATTTTCAGATCAGCTCAAGTAACTTGGGAGTGGAGTCCATGGGATTCTTTCTTTCTTTCTTTCTTTATTTTTTGTCGGTCGTGGGGCTTGAACTCTGGGCCTGGGCGCTGTCCCTCAGCTCTTCAGCTCAAGGCGAGCACTCTACCACTTGAGCTACAGCGCCACTTCCGGTTTTCTGGTGGTTTATTGGAGATAGGAGTCTCACGGTTTTTCCTGCCCGGGCTGGCTTTGAACCGCGATCCTGAGATCTCAGCCTCCTGAGTAGCTAGGATTACAGGCGTGAGCCACCAGCGCCCGGCCTATGGGATTCTTTAAATACAAGATCATTTCATCTGCAAAGAGGGAGAGTTTTACTTTACCTTTTCCAATTTGGATCCCTTTTATATTTGCATCTTGTCTTATTGCCCTAGCTAGGCAGTCTAATACTAAATTAAAGAGGAAAGAGCAGACATCCCTGTCTTATTCCTGAATTTAGAGGAAATGGCTTTTGCTTTTGCCATCAAGTACAGTGCTGGCAGTATGTTTGTCATATAAAGCCTTTATTATATTGAGGGATGTTCCCTGGATTCCTAGTTTCTCCAGAGTTTTCATCATAAAGTGGTGTTGGATCTTGTCAAATGCTTCTCCTGCATCTATAGAGATAATCATCTGGCACTTATTCTTGCTCTTGTTGATGTGATGAATTATATTAATTGATCTGATGTATTCATCCAGCTTTGCATCCCTGAAATGAATCCTGTTTGATTGTGTTGTATGATTTTTTGATGAGTTATTGAATACATTGGCCAAATTTTTGTTGAGAAGTTTTGCATTGATGTTCATCAAAGAAATGGTTCTCTTTGTTTGATTAGTCCCTGCCTGGTTTTGGTATGAGGTTTATGATGGCTTCATAGAAAGAGTTGATGGTGACCTTTCACTTCCAATTTCATTGAAGAGTTGGAGGAGTATTGGTTTGATTTCTGCTTTGAAGGCCTTGTTGAATTGATCACTGAACCCATCTTTAGTGGGAGGGCTCTTATTGTTGCTTCTATTATAGGTCTGTTAACTTGGTTTAAATCATCTTGGTTTAGTTTGGGCATGTCAGGATTTGCTAGAAATTCACTCATTTCTTTCAGATTCTCAAACTTATTAGCATAAACTTTGAAATGTATTCCCTTAGAATGTTCTGAATCTCATATGTTTCTGTGGTGATGCTTCCAATCTAATCTCTGAGTTTATTTGGGTGTGTTCTCTTCTTTTTCTGATAAGATTTCCTAATGGTCTGTCAATTTTGTTATTTTTTTCAAAGAACCAACTCTTTGTTTTGTTGATTCTTTCAATGCTATTTTTGGACTCTAATTCATTTAATTCTGATATAATTTTAATTATTTTCATCTACTGGATCTGGATGTGTTTTTTGCTCTTTTCATGGAGCTTCAGGTGCCTTGTTAAATGGTTGGTTTCAGTTATCTCAAATTCTTTGATGTAGGAACTCAGCTAAAAACTTGCTTGTGAATACTGCCTTTGCTGTGTTCCAGAGGAACTGGTAATTTTTGTTTTGTTTTGTTAAATATCAAGAACATTTGATTTTCTTTCTAATCTCTTCCATGATCCACTGGTGGTTGAACAGTGTGTTGTTCAGCCTCCATGTGTTACAGGATTTTCTTTGGTGGCTTTTGTTGTTGAACACTTATTTTATTCCCTTGTGGTCTGAAAGAATGCAGGGCATAATTTCAATGTTTCTGACTTTAGACAAAATTGCTTTGTGACCTACAATTTGGTTTGTTTTGGAGAATGTTCTGTGTGCTGCTGAGAAAAATGAGTATTCTGATGCTGCTAGGTGAAATATTCGGTAGATGTCTGTTAAGTCTAGTTGGTCTATGCAATTGTTTATATCTGAGCTTTCTCTGTTGAGTTTTTTGCAAGGTTGATCTATCCAGCATGGATAGTGGTGTGTTAAAGTGCCCAACAATTAATGTCTTTGAATCTATGTGAGATTTTAGAGAAAGTAGTGATTCTTGAATAAATTTGGATGCTTTGTTATTTGGTGAATAGATGTTTAGAATTGTAATATCCTCCTGAAAGAGAGATGCTTTATTAGTATTTAATGAACTTCTTTATCTCTTCTCACTAATTTTAATTTTACATCTATTTTATCTGATATTAGGATTGCAACTCCATCCTGTTTGTGGGGGCCATTTGCTTGGTAGATTTTATTCCAGCCTTTCACTTTCAGAATATGTTTGTTTTTGTGGGCAAGCTGTGTCTCTTGTTGCCAACTGATAGAAGGATCTTGCTTTTTATCCAACTAGACAATCTATGTCGCTTAATTGGACATTTAGGTCTATTACTATTGAGAGTTAGCACTGTCATGTTATCCACCTTCATGGGAGTTGTGTCAATTGTGTTCTTCTTATGATTCTTGGATTCTCTGTTTGGGGGTCATTTCTTCTTTATTGTACTCTTGTTGGCTTTCTATATGTAGGACATCTTTAAATATCTGTTGTAAGGATGGTTTGGTGGAGATATATTGTTTCAATTTTTCTTTGCTGTGGAAGGTTTTTTTTTGACCTTCCATTATAAAGGAGAGTGTAACTGGGTACAGTATTCTTGGCTGAGTGGTGTTTGTCTTTAGGACATGGCACACACCATCACAGGCTCTTCTTGCTTTCATGGTCTCCACTGAGAAATCTGAAGTTATTCTGATTAGTTTCCTTTTAGAGGTGATTGATCTTTTCTCCCTGACAGGTTTAAAATCCTTTCCTTGGTCTCTATTGATCTTGTGGGGATTACGATGTGACAGTGGGATGACCAGTTCTGGTCTGGTCTGTCAGCAATCATTAGCTTTTCAATGAGGGGATAGCTCCTGAGACACTCATGCAGCCCAGCCTGGAGTGATTCTCAGGATACATGTTTATACATTTTCCAATTGTTTTTCTTTTACCCTCCTGTGGCTGGAATTGCTGTCCATGCTACAGAGGCTTGGAGTTGCCTCTGGCTCTGTTTCCCCAGTGAAGAAAGTCCCCCTGCCTTGGGTAAAGCCTCCTCTGCCTGGGAAGGGCAACTTTCCCTTGGGGTGGAGCTGAACCCTGCAGGTCAGGTTCCTGTGACCTGGTGAATGGCTCCTATTGTCTTCTTCAAAGGCCTGAGCTACATGCTAGCTGCTCTGTCTCGGTCTTTGTCAGTATAAAAATGGAGTTCTTGTACATCTCATTGTTGGGGGGGAGAGAAGAGTTGGGGAGATGGGGATGGAAGTGATGATAGTGGGAAACAAAGGAGGAGGTAACAATGCTCGATAAGAAATATACTCATTACCTTAATCATGTAACTGTAACCCCTCTGGACAGTATCTTTAAAATAAAAAATATATACAAAAAATGGAATTCCTCTCCGGTGGTTGGGGAGGATTTACCTTCCTACCACTGCTCTGTAAGAAGGCAATTTAGCTTGCAATTTCATCATTCTAACTAGTCTCATGACCCCTTTCCACTTCATCTTTGAGTTTGCTATGTTATCTCCCCACTTATAAACTTGGAATTATTACAATAGTACTGCTCCCTCAATCTCCACGTTATTCTCACTGTGGTTAAGAAGTTTCCCTTAAAACTCAAAGGTACACCACAGATTCTAAATTCATCTAAAAACACTCAAACAGGAGCAGTGAATCTTCTTATTTAGAATTTAACACAAACACAAAACTATGCATTACCATTTACAATAATCTGCAAAACCAAACTTTCTCCCTGATGTGAAAAAAAGTCCTACACAGAGTCTTGAGCCCTGAAATTCAATATTTATCCACTGAGACCTACCCTGCCAGTATATGCAACATCATGCAGTCATCTCCCATCTTAATGAAGCTGCAGAAACCATAAACTGAAAGCATTCAGAAGTCTGAATCTCCACAAACCCGTGCCCAGATGTGTAATATTCAGAGAAAGATCATGAAATTTATGAATAAACCAAGCAGCATATCAACCTCAAAACTCATTAACAACATACAATAAAAGAATTAAGTGAAAATGAAGAGAAAGAAATGCCAGTGAGCTCACTAAACCATAATAATCAAGGGAACATGTATTTTTAAAAACTAGTTGGATTCCAAGAGATACTAGAAAATCAACAAGATAAATCACATAAGAAAATATAAACAGCTAAATGGACTAAAGGAGGCAATGTAGGATGTGAGAGTGGAATTGAATAAAAAGTTGGAAACCATGAAAACTAAAACTAAAACAAAAATTGTGCAAATTAAAAGCTCAACTGCTCAAATAAAAATCTCAGGTGAAAGCCTATGTAAAAAATCAAAGTGAAAAGCAAGGCATCAGAGATTTTAAATGTAGTAGAGAAACTGGAATAGGCAAGATATTGAAAAAAGATTTAGAAGATATTAATGGTTTACAGCACAACTATGTTTATTGCAGCATTATTTACCATAGCTAAGATCTGGAACCAACCCAGATGCCCCTCAGTAGATGAATGGATCAAGAAAATGATGCCTCCATCAGAAAGAATGACATTGCCCCATTTGTTAGGAAATGGAAAGACTTGGAAAAAATTATATTAAACAAAGTAAGCCAGGCCCAAAGAAACATAGGCCCCATGGTTTCCCTTATTTGCAATATCTAGTATATGTATGAGTCAAGCGGAAAAGGTCAGATAATGTGATGTTAGGAAAATGAACCCTTAGATATGTATTTTAATGTTTTTTTCTTTCATGCATGTGTTTCTAAAGCATTTATAAGATTATTTCTTTGTTGCTTTGTATGTCCCTCCCCCACAGTATAACCCCTGCTTTCACTATATTTGATGTTAGTATAACTTGTGGAGGAGATGGGGAAAAACAAGTCGTTTAAGGATACAGGTGGACCTGTTGCAACAATGAGAAGTACAAGTTGTCATGTCGAAAACGAGCTTTACAATGTTGGTGTGGGGGTGGGGGGGTGGGGGGGAAGGATTGGGACTGGGAGGAGGGGGAAGGCTGGGAAGGGATGTGAAGGATAAACAAAGGAGGAGGCTGCAATGCTTGGTAAGAAATGTACGCATTATCCTGCCCATGTAATTGTAACCCCTCTGTACAGTATGTTCACAAATAAAATAAAATAAATAAAAAAGAAGATACTAATGGTTTAAAAAAGAAGAAAATATTAATAGGACATACAAGTCCTCTTGATCGCTGTCCAAAGATCAAATTTATGTTTAGGGATGGATGCGGAAAAGAAACAAAACTAAAGTCATTGAAAACCAATTCAATAAAATAATGGCAGAAAACTTTGCTAATCTTGATGGAGGAATATAGAGCTTTTAAGCAAACAGTATCAGAAAAAAATAACCCAAGATACAGTATTGTAGAAATACTAAATATACAGAATAAAGAAAGAGTATTGAAAGTAGCAAAAGAAAAGAAGCACAAGAACTACAATCTCAGGCCCCTTAGAATAACAGCTGATTTCTCAATTTGTATTCTGCAAATACTAAATGCAAGGAGGAAATAGAAAGGTATAATTCCACTACTGAAGGAAAATAATTGTCAACCTAGACTACTGTATTCAGGGAAGCTATTTAATGAAGATTTAATGGAGAAATAAAAACCTTCCATGACAAGCAAAACCTAAAGGAATTCAAGAACACTTAACCAGCATTAACAAATGTGAGTAAGGATATGTAAAAGGAGAAACTTCATTAAAGTTAGAACTATTATATTATCCAACTACCACAGAGGTAGGTACAATTCCAAAGAAATTGAAGTTACTAGATATTTATAATTCCATATTTATTGTAGCACTCTTAATAATAGTTAAGATATTGCATCATTCATGATGTCCATCAATAAATGAATGTGTACAGAAAATATTGAGAATGGTAAGATGCTAGAAAAGAGCCACCTAGTCATTAGTCCTCATATTTTTTTTCACAAAGAAGCACCAAAGAAAGAAGTCTATAGCTGCATGTTGTTTGGCAAGTGGCTGCACAAGAGTAGTGGACACCAGTAGCAAAGAAAAGAAATCTTGTTAAGTCCAGACATCTGGAATATCATCATGGCAACAAATAAAATAGCTCTGAGCAATAATTTCAAGTTCCACTGGAAAAAATTGGACATCTCCTATCTGCAGGAGTAAAGATTAAAGACAGTGACTGTAAATTTAATTATTTCAGACACTGGCAATTTCTAACTATTGGAAGTTTTCACAGTCCTTTCATTTCTGTATTCTAAGTAGATAAGAAGTTTGAAATCAGCAAAGTGATGTGGCTTGTGTAAAAGAATTTACTTCATTTCCCCATAACCATCCAGGATGCTATAACCAAGACTCTTATTCAGCAGAGAATTATTGTATGAATTCAGACTGCTCTAGATGTCAGAAATCTCTGAATATTCCAATGTCTGAGAACACTTAGATATTCCATTGAACAAGATAGTTGCTTCAAAGACATTGGCTCAGTTGACTGACCATGACTCAAATATTGTGGATAGAGCTACATTGTGAAATGAATACAAGTGGAAGGTTTTATTCTTGGGAACCAAAAAATTGTATAGCTTGTTGCTTGAAAATTGAGGTATGGCCTACTACATGTGATTCTACATTAGTGTTAGTAGAAAATATGCTTGTTCTTTCCTTCACCCCAGCATCTCTTCTGCAGACTAATGTTTACTGAGGATACATAATTCTGAGGTTGCAATGTCTTCAAACCCATAGAAACATGCTCTATGATGAATAGAATTGGCATCGTATTTCCATGCGTTGTCTTACCTGAACCTCTGTAAGCAAATTCCAGAGAAGAAACATCTAAAACTGCCTGTGATCTTTGTTCCCTAGCTATTGCATGAGATAAAATTTCACCAAGTTTCAAGAACAAAACACTCTAATGTGATACCTAGCAGAAATTACAATGAAATAATGAAGTAACAGGTCTCTGCTACTTTTCTATTCCCAGGTATGTCCAGCGAGGAGAGAAGGCCCACAGTAGCAACAGAAAGAAATAACAATTTTTTTCTTCCACCTCACCTTCATGGTCTCCCGCCAATTGACTGATTATGATAATGGTTAAGTATAATAATTACTTTATCACTAAGAACTGTTGTTCTACAAAATCTATATATAGAGGGTGACCAAACATTCTTTAGGAAAAACATACTTGCAAACTGTGTACCAAGCCCACTCCCTCTTTGGATGGCATACAGCCATTTGAGGCAGGACATGGCCATGCTCTAAGCTTCTGGCCACCTCAGAGGTACTGTCGGGAGGCCACTATCACAGCCTTGGATGAGCTGCTTTTATAAAAAAAATTACCATTTAGTTTTATTACTCAAAAAACATACCTAAGACCTTGTGCACAGTTCTGAGTTGACTTGTCCTGCCACATTCCATGAACCTGTACTTGCGACACTTCATATCACATGTCCTTAACTCACAGTAGTTTTTCAGTCCTCACAACAACGCTGTGAAGTCGATGGCATCACCTTTCTTCCCCTGCTGACCCATGACACATATGGGGAAGATGAGGCACACATTAAACAAAGTGCAAGACACATGACAAATTCAGGCTCAGCATGGAGTATGAACATAGAAATTCCTGAGAAGCATTGGTCTCTCCCTATTTTGTGATACCCCTTAAGCAGGAGCTCAAGGACTTAAAACTTCATATGGTCCAATGCCCTTGCAAACAAGTCTTCTTTTCATGAGGTCTGCAGAGAGCTGAGGGCCTATTTGGGCTGAGGCAGGGATGGTCACCTTGGCAGCTCACTTCTCCTCAGAAGCCATGCGCAGGATTCCCTTAGCATGTCTCTAGCACAGGGGCAAATATCCTGAGTGAATCCCAACAGCTCATTAATGTTGAAGCCACATCAGCTGCTTTTTACCATCATTTAGTGATTAGGGAAACAAACACTGGTACTCTTGTAGCCCAGAAACATGACCTTGGGCATTAGGAAAGATGATGGGATGGTGAAAGAAAAAGGTCAGAGCTCCCTCTGATCAGAAGTACAAAACTTTGGCAGGGAAATCCAGCCCAAGAGAGGATGCTGGAAAGATCATAAGTGGTCAGATTTTGGTGCTAACAAAGAAGCATCAAATCTAAAACCTCCAGAGGAAAAAGAAAGGAAACTGAAATGGATTCACAAATCCACAGCCTCTGCACCTTGGCAAAAACAGCTGCTATTTTTCCACTTGAATTTTTAAATCTCTGCTTCTTTTTTGATCCTTAGATTTGTGTACCCAATGTATTAATGCAAGGAAACAGGTCTCCAACTTTGTACTTGAAAGCTTAAAGTCTTGGAAAACTACAGAGACACAGATACCTGCCATGCTGGGAGGGCCCAATGGAGGTACCAAAAAAAGACGTTCAGGTTCCTGCACAGTAAAGCCACAGTGAGGCCGCAGAGTACTCCATGAAGGAGATAGCACAGATCTTTAGTGAGACTGATATATAGCCTCATGCCTAAGCTGTCTAAATACCACTCACCATCACAACTGGACTCTGTATCTGCACCAAATAACTTCCACAAACCCTGAAGCCACATGCTTAAAATCATGTTGAAAGATCACAAAATTTGTAGATTAAAAAAAGCAACACATAAACCTTAAAAACAATAACACAAGGGAGAACATTAATGAGAGTGAAGTATAAAAGTGAAACAAAAGAAAACTCACTAAAAAATGATAAGAGATTCTTTACCTCTCTGTCTTCCAATCTCATCATAACTAATGCATGCTCAGTCCACTATTCTTACTTGTGGCTTAGAGAAAGGAGGACTTTTGCCTGGAGGTCTCTGACCTCTGCCATCATGGGTAGTTTGTCAATGCTCAGCCTGATCTGGGACTCTGCTCCACAATTCCTCCTCTTCTTTCAGGACTCAAAGTGACATACATATGCACAAAGACAGGCTGACCATCATCTCTCTGGTCTTGATGTGAGTCAAAGCCCTGGACATCATCTTGGAGAAGATGCTCCCCAGTCCTAGTATTGTCTGGCACAGAGCATCAACAATGAAACATACTAGCAAGCTGGGGCCATGCTGGTTCTGAGCAATTTGTCATCAGTCTGTTCATTATACCAGCATTTTCAGATGTGTTTCTCCATCACCTGCTGCCCAGTGTGACTGGACTCCAGAATCAAAGCCCAGTGCCATCAGCTGGAAGATACCATGGATAGAGCACAGGCTCTCATATGTCTCAATGGCTCCTTTGCCTATGAATATTTTACAGGAAACCAGATATCAAAGATTTACCAGATGTACTCCATGGTACTCACACATGGAGAGAATTACTGTGTTCAGTAGATTGGCTGTTTCCATGTTCCTCAGCTCTTATTCCATTGACTACAGTAATGGTTCTGGAATGAATTTGTTGCAGATGCAGTACAAATTCTGGTCCCACCAAATGGGATTGCATGAAATTGCAGAGCTTCTGCATGGCAAAGGACATAGCTAGCAAGATCAATAGAAAGCCCACAGATTGGAAGACGATCTTCACTAGCCATAAAACAGACATGGGTCTCATATCTAAAATATACCTGGAACTCAAAAAATTAAATCCCCCAACAACAAATCCTCAAAGAAACAACTTCCCAATAAATAAGTGGGCTAAAGACTTAAAGAGGAACTTCTCTGAAGAAGAAAGGATGGCCAATAGACATATGAAGAAATGCTCAACCTTTCTAGCCATAAAAGAAATGCAAATCAAAAGAATATTGAGATTCCACCTCACCCCAGTTAGAATGGCTATAATCTAGAACTCTAATAACAGATGCTGGAGGGGATGTGGACAGAAGGGAACCCTACTGCAATGTTGGTGGGAGTGTAAACTTGTTCAACCACTTTGACAAGTAGTATGGTGGTTCCTCAAAAGATTCCACATAGAGCTCCCCTATGACCCAGCAATCCCACTTTTGGGGATTTACCCAAATGATCACAAACAAGACCACACTAAAGCTACCAGCACAACTATGTTCATTGCAGCATTATTTACCAAAACTAAGATATGCAACCAACCCAGATGCCCCTCAGTAGATGAATGGATCAACAAAATGTGGTATATATACACAACAGAATTCTATGCCTTCATCAGAAAGAATGACATTGCCCCATTTGTTAGGAAATGGAAAGACTTGGAAAAATTATATTAAGTGAAGTAAACCAGGTCCAAAGAAACATAGGTCTCACGGTTTCCCTTATTTGCAATAACTAGTATATGTCTGAGACAAGCAGAAAAGGTCAGATAAGTTGATGTTAGGCAAAATGAACCCCAAGATAAGGACACAAGTGGTTTTTGCTTGCGATTGTTTCTAACACATTTATAAGATTATTTCTGTGTTGCTTTGTATGTCCCTCCCCCATGGTATAAATCCTGTTTTCATTGTATTTGATGTTGGTATAATTTGCGGAGGTGAAGGGCAAACACAAACCATTTAAATAGGGATACAGTTGGACCCATTGCAACAATGAGATGTACAAGACGTTATGTTGAAAAATGAACTTTACAACTTTGGCCAGGGGTGGGGGGGTGGGAGATGGGAAGGGATGGGAAGGGGAAACAAAGGAGGAGGCAGGAATCCTTGATAAGAAATGTACTCATTACCTTGCCCATGTAATTGTAACCCCTCTGTATGGTATTTTCACAATAAAAATTAAAAAAAATTCTTGTCCCAGGAATGCCTTGGCGTCTGTACTCTTCACTTAGAACAGAAGCTTGGTCCACCAGTACCCCCATGCTTAGTTCTGGGATCCATTTATTCCTATGATGTTCACTGCTATGGATGTTCTGTAGAATGTAAAATGGTGGATTTCACTGGTGACAACTCAGCATCACTGGCAGGAATGATGCTGGAGAAAGATGACATTGTAGTCACCCTGGGTACCAGAGAGATTCTTCCCTGGCTTCAGAAACCCACACCTGCCTTAGAGGGTCACATCTTATACAAACCAATTGATCCTGACCACTACATGGCACTTGATTTTTTTGTGATAGTAGGGCTTGGACTCGGGGCCTGGGCACTATCTCTGAGCTCTTGTGCTCAAGGCAAGTTCTCTACCTCTTTGAGCCGTAGCACCACTTCTGAGTTTTGAATGGTTAATTGGAGATAAGTGTCTCACAGAGAACTTTTCTGCCCAGGCTGGCTTTGAACTATTATCCTCAGATGTTACACTCCTGAATAGCTAGGATTACAGGTGTGAACCACCAGCCCCTGGCTACATAGCACTTCTGTGTTTGAAAAATGGCTCCCTTGTGACAAAGAAGATTCGAGATGACTCAGTTTCTTGCTCCTGAAGTGAGTTATCTAAAGCCCTACAGTCAGTCCACAGTGAGGGGAAATGGTAAAAACTGAGGTTTGCATTTTGATGTAATGGAAATCACTGCCGAATTTATTGAGTGTCATGTTTCATGCAGAAAACCATGAAGTGTCAGCATTCCCTGAGAATGTGGAAATTCAAGCCTTTATTGAAAAACAATTCATGGCCAAGAGGATTCATGCATAAAGCCTGGGCTTCTAAGCCATGTCTAAAACAAAAAAATTTAGCCATTGGAGGGTCATCAAACAATATAGACATTTTACAGGTGCTTGCAAATGTGGTTGGTGCTTCTGCTTGTATCATACACACTGCCAACTTGGCCCACATGTTCTATACATAGCAAGATTTTCATAGCCTTGCAATGTGGCAAATTTGCCTTTTTCAGAAGTTGTGAATTTAGCTCCAAATCTTAGACTGGTTGCTACTTCAGGCCTGGGACCCACATAGGTCTATCAGGCCCTCCTTCCTCAGTATGCCAAGCTAGAGTAGAGAATCTTGTGCCAGACATGGGAGTCTCTGAGATAAATTCTGCATGGTGCAGGCACTCCTGTATCCATTGCCTACCTCGACTCACTTGATACCATTTGTACATGAGTGCCTGGACAACAAGGACCCACTATCCTGTTCTGAGCATCTCTGTTCATTATACCAATTCCTCCAAGTGCTTCTGTTCTGTCCTGGGCCATCCTAAAGACATGCATGTCCTTGTTCCTGAAGATACTTGGGCTAATTGTGCTATAGATCAGGAGGACTTTCCCTCATTTCTTGTGTCACCCTACAAAGCAATATAACACCAAATCTAGGATATGACTACTTGAGATTAAGACTTTGCCCCTTTAAAAGGCCGAATCCAGGCAGGTGCCAGCACCTCATACCTGAAATTTTAGCTAATCAGGAAGGTGAGATCTGAGGATTGCTGTTCCAAGCCAACCCTGTCAGGGAAAGCCTATGAGATTCTTTACCTCCAACAGACCACCAAAAAAACAGAAGTAGAGGTGTGGTTCAAGTTTAATCTCCAGAGATTAAAACAGCCTGAATAGGATGATGACCTTGGGCAGCTTGGGGTGGGGGGAAGTGGAAGGAAGAAGCAAGAAGCAACCGAAAGCAACACATCAAATACAACAGCTTAGTTTAAGATTCAGAAGAAAGTTGGATACTGATGCCTCATGCTTATAATCCTAGTTACTCAGGAGGCCAAGTACTGAGGATAGCAGTTCAAAGCTAGCCTGAGTAGGAAAATTCATTTGACAAGATTGAATCATTTGTCTTCTGCAAGAAACATCTCATTGTCAAAGATAAATACAAATTCCCAGTGAAGTGATGGAAGAATCTAAATATGTATTCTTTCTGATATTTTCTCTCTTATCACAATGCAATTAAACTAGAATTTAACAGCAAAAGATACTACAGACAATATCAAACACAGGAGGACTAAGCAACACACTGTTGAATAATAGCTTGGTCACTCAAAAAATCATGGGAGAAATAAGAAAGTTCCTGCAATGCTGTGAAAGCAAAAGCATATCCTAGCAGAATCTGTGGAATACAACAAAAGCAGAGGAAAGTTCATAACTTTAAGTGCCTCCAGAAAGAAAACAGAAATTGTTCAAGTAAATAACCTCATGATGCAACCAAAACTTCTAGATAAATAGGAACAAATCTCCCAGAGACAGTAAAGACTGGCTCAGAAATCAAGGAATATGAGACTAAAAAAACTACATATAGAATGAAAGAAACTATTAAGCTGGTTATTTGAAGTAAAGTTAACAAACCCCTAGCTAATTTGAGAAAGAAAAAAAGATTCCAGAGACCTAAATCTAAATTAGAAGTGAAAAGCAACAAATATATAAGAAATGTAAAAGATTATAAGGGATTATTTTAAGAACCAATACTTCAGGAACAAAAGGTGAACAAATGCAACAGTGGTACTCACTAGACAGTATGTTAGAAATGAACTGTATAACTTGTGGGTGGGGATGGTAAGGAAAAACTGGGCAAAAGTGAGGGAAGGGGTGACATTGTCCAAAAAGAATGTACTTATTACCTGACTTATGAAATTGTATTCTCTTTGTATATCACATTTACAATGCAAAATTAAAATTAAAAAATCCCAAGAACAACAAAAAAGCTATACTCAAATAAGATAGAAAATCTAGAAGAAATGGAAAATTCCTGGAGGAATATGAGCTGCCTAAACTGGATAAAGAAAATATATATTATTTAAACAGATACATAACAAGCAATGAGATGAAAGAAATAATGAGTCTCCCAACAAGGAAAAGTGCAGATTTTAATTTCTAACTGAATTTTGTAAGACATTTGTTTGTTTACGTGTGGGTCCTGTGCTTGAACTCTGGGTGTGGGTGCTGTCCCTGAACTTTTCTGCACAAGGCAAGCACTTTATTACTTCAGCTATAGTTCTACTTCTGGCTCTTTGATTATTATTTGAGTATAAGAGTTTCACAAGTTGGAAACAAATAATTAAATTTAAATCTCAATTAAATGAATTAGATTCCAAAAAAACTATAGAAAGAATCAACAAAACAAAGAGTTGGTTCTTTGAAAAAATGAACATTAACAAAATTGACAGACCCTTAGCAAATCTTATCAGAAAAAGAAGAGAACACACCCAAATAATCAAAACCAGAGATGAGAATGGAAACATCACCACAAAAACAACCAAGATTCAGAACATTCTAAGGGAATACTTCTCAAGCCTTTATGCTACTAAGTTTGAGAATCTGGAAGAAACGGATGAATTTCTAGCAAATATTGACATGCCCAAACTAAACCAAGATGATTTAAATCAACTTAACAGACAGTTCTGTATATTCAATGGAATTTTACTTTTCCAATAGAAAAATATATTATGTGCAGGGAAATCTTTGGACCTAGAAAAAATCATGTTAAGTAAGTCAGGCTACAAAAGACAAACGATGCATGTTTTCTATCATATGTGGAAGCTACATGCAAAATATAAATATGCATGACAAAATATACAGGTCCTTATGCATTTATATACAATCAAACTGACTAAAGGATGGTACACTTTTAGGAGGAACCCAAAGGTGTAACTACTATGAACAACTACTATTTATGAAACAATTACTCTTTATCACAATAAATACAAGAAAATGGAAACATGTTTTGAGGGAAAAATGGTGGCATACAAATGGATGTAGGAAAGGTGGTCAAATACAGTCATTATAGTCAAATATACACTATGTAAAATTGAACTACACAACTTGAGGGTAGGGACAGGAGGGGGAAATGGAAGAGAAGACAAAAAGGGGCAATGATGACCAAGAAGCATGTACTTATAATCTGACATATGGAATTTTAACTACCTAGAAATAATAATAAATAACAGAGAAAATACCCAGTCACAAAATAAGGGAATTGGATATATATTTCTTGAAAAATAAGCACATTAAATATTTTCCAATAACATCAGAGAAATAAGTGGAACCATGGTGAGATAACATTGGACCTTTCAGAACAAACAATAAAAACTAGAATATGCTGTAAAAATGGAATCACATTCTCTTTGTTGGGAATATAAAAATTATATAATCATTTTAGAAATAAGTTGATAATTTCTTTTAAACTTAAATTGCTAGGAGGAGGAAGTGAGATGATGGAAAAATAGGGAATAACTCCCACTCTTTATAACCAAAAAGATATTTGGGTTTCTAACATGCACTTCTCCCCAAGAGACTGACAACAAATATATGAACAAGTAGAGAATCATGGGAACTGGAAAAAAATCATAACTTTTACAGATAAGGATAGAAAATTGTGAAAAGCTCTCCCCCATCCCCTCATCTCTCACCATCAGTGTACAAAAGTGGCCTGACAGCTGCCTTGGACTCTAGGACCCACCAGTGTGACTGCAGCATTTTGATTTAGAAAACTCCCACAACACTGGACCATTTTAGTGCAGAAAGAGACAGAGCTGAGCAGTGAGCCATTGTGACACTCAGTTCTCCAGAGAACTTCCACAGTGCTGCTACCCATCACCCTACAGTGGCCGGTTGGCAGTAGTGGCCTAGTTCACATCCATCTGGGAAACACAAATCTAAATTTATCATTCCCCGCTGCAGAACTGACTCGGCTCCCATCAACTGGCCTGGGTCCTGAGCATGCACACAGTCGTTTGCTGTCCCGGGGACCCAGAGTGGGCTAGGCTACCCAGTAAGACTTATTCTAGACAAAGCAAGGGCAATCACTTGTCAGAAGCAAACAGGCCAGCTGGGGGTGTGGCCCTGACAATCTCTGAACCCAAATGCCTAATTCACACTGAAAGATTACAAGATTCATGAGCAATTAAGACAACAAACCAAATGCAATAGCCAACAACAATCTAGGGAAGGACTCCAGTGAGAATGAAGAGATGGAAGACAAAAGAGCCATTAAAGAAATGATGACAGAGAATTTGAGGGAAGATGGCAGCTCTCTCACATGTAGTCTCACTATGTGTCTCTGACTAAACGAAGATCTAGGGTCACAGCCACATTTTACCTCAAGAGACTCATTCCAATCAAACTCTAAATATCTAAAGACTGTTCCTAATACAAGAGGAATATCCTAGCAGGCAAACAAGGAAAGTGAAGAGAAGCAGTGAACAAGACCCCTGCCGAGCAGCTGCACCAACTGCACCAGTCTTTCTGCAGACATTAAGCAGAGAAGCACCCAAAAACTGAAGAAAGCGCGCAACATCAGACCCTCGGAAAGTTAGGAGGGAATCTGGTGAAGACCTTCACTCCAACGCCCCCTCCCCTCAGGCAGCTATGGAGAAGGAGCGAATCCAGCAATCACTGCCATTACAACTGTCAGAAAAAGGCAACACCGGGTAAGCCCCCAAAGTCATCTCATGCCTGTAGCGGTGGTGGGATCCCCATGGACCTCTGCCACGCCTGCACAGCACCCAGGAAACAACAGCTGCAGCCAATCCCTCGCTCCACAGGCTGATAGCCCTGCCAACTGGCCACTCTGCTGGGACCTGCTTGCTCTCTGCCGCCACCGGGTGCATACTCCGGGCTCTCACAGCCACTGCAGCACCATGCTGCTGGTAGCACCACTGACAGAGCTGGCAGCAGCATGCAGCCACCCGCTGCCTCCCACCACCTCTGCTGCAGACCAGTACAGCCTCTACTGTCCACTGCAGCCAGCTGAGTCAAGCTCCACCTCGTCCTCCCATTGCCTGGACTCCACAAGCCACTGAGCCAGACCCTTCAGCTGCTGCAGAAGCCACCCTCCACCTGGCTGCCAACACCCAGACTCTCTGATTGAGAACCTGCCAACCTTGTCCTGGCCCCCACAGCACAGTCTCTGTGGTCCAGTGCACTACCAGATACAGACCTTGTGAGTAACCCAATTGGGTCCACTCCCTGGGGGTGGCAACACTCTGTGAGATCCCAAAGCCCTCTGACCCAAACCCCCTTCCAAAAGGGAGGGATAATATCAGAGGCAAACACAGACCTAAGCTCTGCTCCAAAAGGGTCTGTGGCTACCTGGGAGAGCCTGGGAACACAGATCCAGGCCTATGATAGAAGTCTACAAACCTGAAACCCCCAAACTCCCCACCATCAGGCCCAAGAGTGGGACTCTAGGTAGCAGTCACCCTCCTTTGTCAAAAGGCCATCTAGTTCCAATCACGCCACAAGGAAAGTGGACTATTGTAAGGCATACAAGGTTTTATCAAGAATTGGCTTACAGGATGACGTGGAGATTCAAGCTCCCCCAAACAACCCAAAAAACCCACTCTTTAGAGTTTTTTTTTACTTTGTTTTTATGTCTGATCGTTTGTTATTTGTTTTTGTTTCTTTGTGTTATTATTGTGTATTGTTTTTTAGGATTTGCTATTTCACTTAAACCTTCTATTTTTCACTATTATTTAGTTTTTCTTCCACTTTTCAATTTCTTAATTCTTAATTTTTTGTTTCCTCTCACTCTCCCCTTTTTGTTTCTCTCCACATTATACTACTACTCCATCAGAGCTATCCTGTCTAGTCCTATACACAAAGTAAGGCCTCTTTCTATGTGTGTAAACAATAATTGCAGGACATAGATTGAGCAACTTCCCAATACTCTTTGAATGAGACTTTTACTAATCTCAGCAATTCTCTCACATACACTTATTTGTGTTTTTGTAATTGTGAAAATGCCATACAGAGGGGTTACAATTACATGGACAAGGTAATGAGTACATTTCTTATCAAGCATTGTTGCCTCCTCCTTTGTTTCCCCTTATTATCCCTTCCCATCTCTCCCTCCAGCCGATCCCCCCACAGCCCCACAATCGCCCCACGCCAAAGTTGTAAAGTTTGTTTTTCAATATAAAGTCTTGTACATCTCATTGCTGCAATGGGTCCACCTGTATCCCTATTTAAACAATTTGTTTTTTCCCTTCCCCACCACAAATTATACCAACATCAAATACAGTTATATATATAACTTATTTTCTTATTTTCATCTAGATCTCTAAGCTATTCCCTACATAACCTTCCTTCGAATTTTTTTCTACCTCTTACACTCTGAAACAAGGTCTCTATTCTCTTCCCACTACATATAACTCTCTTCTAAGCTGTTCTTACCTCTCTAATATCACATACCCAATTTTTCTTCTGAACTTAAAGTCATATCTCTCCAATCCTAACCCTTCTCTTCTCCATCTTTTCCATTCCATTGATCCCTAATGCTTTATATCTGCCCCAACATACAGTTGGATCCATTTTGACTGAGTACAAAGGGCCCATCTTGTTAACTCTAAGGGACAGACTACTTATCAGCCAAACCCAGAGTGTCTCACAAGTTACAACTATAGGTAATATCTAACCCAGAACCATAACATTCCTCTACAAGCAAAGAAAAAGTGAGCTAAATAGAGAAACACCTACCCATAATTCTGAAACCCTAAGATCTATATATCTCCACAACTCTGGATTGGCTCCAGAACTAAAAGACTGTCCTCGTGTTGTATCGGTGTGGTTCTTGTCTCCAAATAGGTAGAACTAATGGCAGAAACACAAGAAAAATGGCCAATCAACTAACCACAACACCATCTCCACATAAACAAGCTACAGAGCAGTCCCAGAATGATCTAGAAGATAATGCTTATGATTTTCTAAAAACATGACTGGTAAATCTGCTGAATGAAAAATTGGACACCCTGCATAGGGTTATAAGAGACTGTGACAAGGCCAATCAGAAACTAATGATGACTTCATGGTCTCCATAAAGGAAAAGATAAAGGAATTCCAACAGAAGGAGAAAGAGTCCAATGAAAAGATAGAAACCCAGATAAAGGAATGAAAAAAGAAGTCTGAAAATCACTACAAGAGGTAAGGCAATCTATTCAAGACTTAAAAGAAAACCTTAATAAAGAGGTGGCCATCATTAGGAAAGACCAGCAATAAGGAAAAAAAGATAAACAGCAAAGTACAAAGCCTTTAAAGCAAAATGGAGGAGGCAGAATAAAGAAACTCTGAGGCAGAAGGCAGTTTAGATTCCATAGAGAAAGAGCACACAGATATTCATAACAAAACCAGCAAGCATGACAGATCACTGCAGGAAATACAGGATACATTTAGCAAGTCTAATTTGAGAACAATAGGTATACAGGAGGGCCTGGAGAGGGAAGCCAATGGATTAGGAAATATATTCAGCAGAAACCTAGCAGAGAATGTCTGAAATACACAAAAGGACAGGCCAGTCCACAAAATTGGTTAACTACATGTAGAAAACTAAAGCTAGATCCTTATATATCACCCTGCACCAGAATCAACTCCAAATGGATCAAAGACCTTGAAGTCAAA
>NW_012267296.1:9938790-9971040 GCF_000151885.1 Dipodomys ordii
TGCAACAATGAGAAGTACAAGTTGTCATGGCCAAAATGAACTTTACAATGTCGGTGGGGGGGGAAGAGGGAGAAGGAGAAGGATTGGGATTGGGGAGGAGGGGGAGGCTAGGAAGGGATGTGAAGGGTAAACAAAGGAGGAGACTGCAATTCTTGGTAAGAAATGTACGCATTATCCCACCCATGTAATTGTAACCCCTCTGTACAGTATGTTCACAAATAAAATAAAATTAAATTAAAAAAAATAAAATAAAAAGAATAAGAAAAAAAAGGACAGTCCAGTCCAGATACAAGAAGCATTTAGAACCCCAAATAAACCAGATCAGAACAGGTCATCCCACTGCCACATTATAGTCCGTACAGGATCAGTAGCCATTAAAGAATTCTTAAAGTGAAGAGCTAAAGTAACTTCATTTTGAGATTAACCCCATCTTGAGCTAGGCTGCCCTCAGAGTAACCCCAAGAGAGAGAGAAAAACAACAACAACAATTCTCGGTTGCCATCAACCCTGCCCACCTTAAGAAACAGAACAATTGCCCAAGTGTTCAGGAACAGAACATAATGGTTTTGCAACCATCGAGCAAATGTGGACCAATAGTTCAGAAAAAGGGCAGTGCAGTTAGGGTGGACTCAAACCAATCATGTAACTGCTTGTGTGAAAATGCCCTAAACTTGTTTATTTAATACTATAAAAGCTGTGCTGATTTTGTGCTCATGGCCTCTTAGCATCACCAGTTACTGAGTGCGTGGAGGACCAAGCTCGAGCTTGCAAATAAACGACTCTTGCTGTTTGCATTAGTCGTGGTCTCTGGTGGTCTTTCAGGGGTCTTGAGTCCATACAACATTTCTGGGGGGCTTGTCTGGGATCCCCTCATAAGATCCTCCAGATGCCACAGAGTCGCAAAAACCCAGTCAGTAAGTTAAGGCAATGGATAAAAAGGGACAAACACCTCTCAGTCCTAACTCTCAATATTAGTGGACTTAACTCTCCAATTAAGCTACATAGATTGTCTAGTTGGATCAAAAAGTGAGATCCTTCTATCTGCTGCCTTAAGGAGACATGCCTTGCCCACAAAAACAAACATAATCTGAAAGTGAAAGGCTGGAATAAAATCTACCAAGCAAACGTCCCCATAAACAGGGAGGAGTTGCAATCCTAATATCAGTTAAAATAAACTTCAAATTAAAATCAATGAGAAGCGATAAAGATACTAATTAAGGGATCTCTACTTCGAATAACAGAGCACCCAAATTTATCCAAGAAACACACTTTCCCTCAAATCACACATAGATCCCAAAACATAGATCAACCAAATAAAACTGAACAGAGAAACCTTGGATCTTAACATCTTCATAGATCAAATAGACAACACACATTTACTGAATATTTCACCCAGCAGCATCAGATTACACGTTCTTCTCAGCAGCACAGGGAACATGCTCCAAAATAGACCACATTCTAGGTCACAAAGCAAATTTGTCCAAATTCAGATCTTGTATTTTAAAACTCCATGGACTCCACTCCCATGTTACTTTAGCTGATTGAAAAATTTGGCAAAGTAGAATGGTATAAAATTAACCCTCAGAGAGAGATTGGAATAAGATAGTAGAGGAGAGGCTTGGAGCTAAGCAAGCTCTCCCGTAGAAACCAGTATTAGTATTCCAGTGGAAAATCCAAGGCTAAAAAGTCACACTAAATGTGTTATCATAGTACACAGAGTTTGGCCAGAGAGGAATAACTCAGTCGGCTTAGTTAAGGACATAGATTCGAGTGCAGTGGTAACAGCTGCAGTGGCTGCTGTTGCTGGCAGCCATATCATCAAGGACAGCAGGGGACAGAGGTAGTGCAAGTAGATTCTACTCACCGTCAGCAAGAACCAACAACAGTGGAAATCTTCATTCGGCTCACCACAGACATTCGCAGGCCATGGACAGCCTGGAAACCAAACGAAACCTGTGAGTACGCCCAAGACATCCTTTCTCCTTTTCATGGAGCAGTGGTGGGAAGGTAGCTCCCCATTACACCAGAGAAAAACTCTTTGATACTAACACAGATCCAGCTAGAACAGCTAGCGAAAGTCAAGTCTCAGAAGAAGACAATAGGAGCCAAAAGAATCTGACCTGCCCAGGGTTCAGCTCCACCTCTGGGGAGAGTTGCCCTGCTTGAGCAGGGCAGACATTCCTTAGGGGGTAAACAGAGCTAGAGGATACCTTACCCAGTTCCTGCACAGGAATCAACTCCAGCTCTTGAGCAATTGGAAAATTGTTACACATAAACCCTGAGATTGGTTCCAGGTTGGGCTGATTGAGTCTCTCAGGAGCTAGCTACTGATCACTGACAGGCCAAAGCCCTACCTACAAACTAGCACCCCTGACAGCAACTCCAAGCTAGAGGAAACAGCCACTTTGCTCTTTTGTGATACTCAAAGTAGATCACACTAGCCTGGGAGTAGTGACATAAGATCCCAGGTAAGGCAGAACTTCCTTCAGCCTGCCCAAATTGATTTAAGAAATCAAGCTACAGGACAACCAAAGACTACAAACAAACCAGAGATTCTACCACCAAGAGACTGGTTACAGACACAGGGGAGATACAAGATCTGCCCCCAACCCCCTGCCAAAACCAAAATTTGAAGAAATTTTTTCTACTTAATTTTTTTAAACTGTTGTCTATTTTTTTTCATTTACATTTCAGGTTTGATTTGGGTTTTTTGTTGTTGTTATTAAAGTTGTTGTTTCTTTTTCTAAAATATTCTCTTTATACCCTTTCCCATTGGTCCTTTTTTTTGCCTTGCTTAATTGCTGTTCTGTTCATCCCAAGATATATACCTGTCTTCCATTATTAGACCTCGTCCTTCATTGTGTGTATACCTAATTCAGACATTAATTAATCAATTCACAAATTCCCAGTCTTAACTACATTAATTGTAGAATTATTTCTTTATACTTATATAATTTTTAAGTGTTTCATTTCAATTTTTTAATTTTTTAGTTTTATTTTCCTTTTTCTTTATCTCTCTTCTTTCTTTCTATTGCTGCCCTTTCTCTGAATTGCTCTCCCACCTTCTCTCCCTAAATTCCTCCAATCTTATTTTCTCCTCACAATTCTCCCTAAACCTATTAATTTCTGGTCTGCTGACCCCTTCCTTAATCTTTCTTAGTCCATTGATCCCTAGCTTTTTGTTGTTGAACTAGATTGTATCTATACCTATTTTGATTGGATACAACAATCTTTGTGCAACTATAGGGCTCTGGTTGATGCTTGCTTTAAAATACTATTCTAGCTCAGAATCGGTTTGGCTATCATACCCAAAATGACAGAACAAACAGAAACACAAGAAAAATGGTAAGTCCAGGTATTTCAACTCCTGCTCATGACAATCAGGCAATAGAGCAATCAAGGAATAACCCAGAAGAGAGCTCCCAAAATCTTCTACAAACACTATTGGTATACATGCTGAATGAAAAATTTGAAAGCCTTCAAAGGTCTCAATGTGTGTGTGGTAGGGAAATGCATGAGAGTGATGAGGCTAACCAAAGATTAATACAGGAATATCATGAGTGTGATGAGGCTAATCAAAGCGTAATACAGGAATATCACAAGCTTGATGAGGCTAATCTAAGATTAATAGGGGAATTCCCTGAGCGGGATGAGAACAGACAACAATTAATGGAGGGATGCATGGAAGCCAAAATAATCAGCTGGGAATCCAGGGAGGCCACAAAGGGAATGAAGAATGAAGCCCAACAGAAGGAAAGGGAGTCCAATGAAACCATAGTCAATCAACCAAGGGATTTGAAAATGAACACTGAAAACCAAATTAAGGAAGTAAGGAAATCTATACAAGATCTAAAACAAAGCTCCAACAAAGAATTTGAAGCCATCATATCTGACAAATTAGAAGGAAAAGAAATAAAAATAAGTAGAAAGTCTTGAGAGTAAGTTAGACCATTTAGAAGATTGAATCAATCACCTATAAAGGGAAACCAATCAGAATAACTTCAGATTTCTCAGCAGAGACAATTAAAGAAGAAAAGGCCGTAAAGCCAAATGTCAAATAAAAAACTTCCATAGCAAAAAAAAAACAAAACCCTGAAACAATATCTCCACCAAACCAGCCCTAGAAAAGATACTTATAGATGTCTTACACATAGGAAAACAACAAGAGCACATTAAAGGCCAAGAAATATCCCCCAAACAGAGAATCCAAGAAGCATAGGAAGAACACAGTTGGCACAGGACCCAAGAAGATGGATAACATGACATGAACTACCAAACACCTCTCAGTCCTACCTCTCAATATTAATGGCCTTAACTCTCTACTTAAACGACATAGATTAGTTGGATCAAAAATTAATGTCCTGAAGGGAACCTTACTGCATTGTTGGTGGGAGTGTAAACTTGTTCAACCACTTTGGAAAGTAGTATAGAGGTTCCTCAAAAGACTCCACATAGAGCTCCCCTAGGACCCTGCAATCCCACTTTTGGGCATTTACTCAAATGTTTACAAATAAGACCAAACTAAAGCTACTAACACGACTATGTTTATTGCAGCATTATTTACTATAGGTAAGATATGGAACCAACCCAGATGCCCCTCAGTAGATGAATGGATCAAGAAAATGTGGTATATATACACAATGGAATTCTATGCCTCCATCAGAAAGAATGACATTGCCCGATTTGTTAGGAAATGGAAAGACTTGGAAAAAATTAGATTAAGTGAAGTAAGCCAGGACTAAAGAAACATAGGACCCATGGTATCCCTTATTTGCAATATCTAGTATATGTCTGAGTCAAGCAGAAACGGTCAGATAAGGTGATGTCAGGGAAATGAACCCTTAGATATGTACTGAAATGTTTTTTTTTCTTTCATGCGATTGTTTCTAACACATTTATAAGATTATTTCTTTGTTGCTTTGAATGTCCCTCCCCCACAGTATAACCCCTGCTTTCACTATATTTCATGTCGATATAATTTGTGGAGGGGAAGGGGAAAAACAAATCGTTTAAATAGGGATACAGGTGGACCCATTGCAACAATGAGATGTATAAGTCATTATGTTGAAAATGAACTTTACAACTTTCGTGCGGGGGGGCAGGAAGATGGGAAGGGATGGGAAGGGGAAACAAAGGAGGAGGCTACAATGCTTGATAAGAAATGTACTCATTATCTTGCCCATGTAATTGTAACTCCTCTGTATAGTATTTTCACAATAAAAAAAAGAAAAAAAATTAATGTCCTTCTATCTGTTGCCTTAAAGAGATACATCTTGTCCACAAAAACAAACATATTCTGAAAGTGAAAGGAGGAATAAAATCTACCAAGAAAACAGCCCCCATATGCAGGCTGAAGTTCCTAATATCAGAAAAAATAGATGTCACATTAAAATTAGATAGAAAAGATCAAAAGGTAATTACATACTAATTAAGGAATCTCTCCTTCAGAAAGCTATTACAACTCTAAATATGTGTTCACCATATAACAGAGTGCCCAAATTTATCAAAAAAACACTACTTTCCCTAAAATCACACATAGATCCAAAGACATTAAATGTTGGGGATTTTAACATACCACTATCCACGCTGGATAGGACAACCCAGCAAAAACTCAACAGAGAAACCTCAGACCTAAACAACTCCATAGATCAACTAGACTTAACAGGCATCTACTGAATATTTCACCCAGCAGCATCAGATTACATCTTCCTCTCAGCAGCACACGGAACATTCTCCAAAAATTGTAGGTCACAAAGCAAATTTGTCCAAATTCAGAAACATTGAAATTATGCCCTGCATTCTCTCAGTCGACAAGGGAATAAAACTAGAATTCAACACCAAAAGCCACCATAGAGGCTGAATAACACACTGTTGAACCACCAGTGGATCATACAAGAGATTAGAAATGAAATGCAAATATTCAAGATATTTAACAAAAATGAACACACAAATCACCAGTTCCTCTGGGGCACAACAAAGGCAGTACTCAGAGGAAAGTTTATAGCTCTGAGTTCCTACATCAAAAATTGGAGAGATCTGAAAGTAACAATTTAACAAGGCACCTGAAGCTTATTGAAAAAGAGCAACAAGCTAAACCCCAATCCAGTAGATGGAAAGAAATAATTACAATTAAATTAGAATTAAATGAATTAGAGTCCAAAACAACCATAGAAAGAATCAACAAAACAAAAGCTCCTTCTATAGAAATTAAAAACATTACAGACCCTTAGCAAATCTTATTAGAAACAGAAAAGAACACACCTAAATAAAACAAACTCAAAGAAGAAAATGGTAACATCACTACAGAAACAACCAAAACTCAGAACATTATAAGAGAATACTTCTCAAATCTTTATACTAAAGTTTGAGAATCTGGAAGAAATGGATGAATTTCTAGCAAATATTGACATGCCCAAACTAAATTAAGATGAGTTAAACCAACTTACCAAACCCATATCAAGCATCAAAATAGAAACAGCAATAAGAGACCTACCATCCAAGGAAAGCCCAGGACTGGGTGGATTTACAGCAGAATTCTACAAGGCCTTCAAAGCAGAGCTCACACCAATACTCCTCCAACTCTTCAATGAAATTGAAAGTGAAAGGTCACCACCAAACTCTTTCTGTGAAGCCATCATAACCTTCATCTGAAAACCAGTCAGAGACTCATCAAAGAAAGAACCATAGACCCATTTCTTTGCTTAACATCAATGCAAAACTTCTCAAAATTTTGGCCAATCGACTTCAACAACTCATCAAAAAAATCATACACCATGATCAAACAGGTTTCATTTCAGGGATGCAAAGCTGGTTCAATATACACAAATCAATTAATATAATGTATGACATCAACAAGAGCAAGGATAAGAGTCACATGATTATCTCAATAGATGCAGAAAAAGCATTCAACAAGATCCAACACCCCTTTATTGATGAAAGTTCTGGAAAAACTAGGAATTCATGGAACATTCCTCAATATAAAAAATGATATGCATGACAAACCTACAGGAGCATTATACTTAATGGCAAAAAGCAAAAGCCATTTCCTCTAAATTCAGGAACAAGACAAGGACGTCCATCTCTCTACCTCTCTTCAATATTAGAATTCCTAAGACAAGATGCAAACATAAAGGGGATCCAAATAGGGAAAGGTGAAGTAAAATGTTCTTTTTTGCAGTTGATATGATCTTGTATTTAAAGAACCCCATGGACTCAACTCCCAAGTTATTTGAGCTGATTTGAAATTTTGGCAAAGTAGCAGGATACAAAATTAACCTTCAAAAATCAATGGTTTTTCTTTATGCCAATAATGAGAAGAACGTGGATGAAATCAGAAAAGCAAATCCTTTTGTAATAGCCCCTTCCCCAAATAAAATACCTACGAGTTAATTAATAAGTGAAAGATCTCTATGTGATAAACTTTAAAAATCTTAAAAAAGAAATTAAAGCAGAACTAAAGAAGTGGAAAAACCTCCCATGCTCCTGGATTTGGAGGATTTATTAACATCGTGATAATTGCAATACTGCCAAAGGCTATCTACAAATTCAATGCGATAACTATCAATATCCCAACCTCATTCTCCAATGAAATAGAAGAAGCAATCCAAAAATTCATATGGAACAATAAAAGATCCTGAATAGCAAAAAATTCCTTTGTAGAAAGAACAGTGCTGATGGAATATCAATTCCAAGTTCCAAATTCTACTACAAAGCTATAATAATAAAAACAGCTTGTTACTGGCACAAGAACATACCTGAGGACCAATGAAATGGAACTGAAGACCATTAATGAATCCACAGACCTATATAGCCACAGAAGAAAGGCAGCCTTTTCAGTAAATTATTCTGGCAAAATTGGTTAAACACCTGTAGAAAACTAAAGCTAGATCCGTATATCTATCACCATGCACCAGAATCAAGTTCAAATGGATCAAAGACCTGGAATTAAAAGCAGACACCCTGAAAACATTACAGGAAGGAATAAGAGAAAATCTTGGGCTCCTTATCACAGGCTTAAATTTTCTTAATAGAGACCCACAAACAAAACAAATTAAAAAAAGTTGGACAAATTAGATTGCATGAAACTGAAGAGCTTCTGCAAGGCAAAGAACATAGCTATAGCTAACAAGCTCAATAGAAAGCCAATGGACTCGCAGAAGATCTTCACTAGCCATACAAAGGACAATGGTCTCATATCTAAAATATACTTAGAACTCAAAAAATTAAATCCCCCAAAAACAAATTCTCAAAGAAACAACCACCCAATTAATAAGTGGGCTAAAGACTTAAAGAGAGACTTCTCTGAAGAAGAAATAAGAATGGCCAATAGACACATGAAGAAATGCACAACTTCTCATGCTATAAAAGAAATCCAAATCTAGACAACATTGAGATTCCACCTCACCCCAGTTAGAATGGCTATAATCAAGAAATCTAGTATCAACAGATGCTGGAGGGGATGTGGACTGAAGGGAACCCTACTGCATTGTTGGTGGGAGTGTAAACTTGTTCAACCACTCTGGAAAGCAGTATGGAGGTTCCTCAAAAGACTCCATATAGAGCTCCCCTGTGACTCATCAGTCCCAATTTTGGGCATTTACCCAAATGATCACTAACAAGGTCATAATAAAGCTACCAGAACAACTATGTTTATTGCAGCATTAGACACCATGACTAAGATATGGGAACCAACCTAGGTGCCCATCAGTAGATGGATGGATCAAGAAAATGTGATATATATATATATATATATATATATAGATATAGATATATAGATATATAGATATATAGATATATAGATATATCTATATATATCTATATATGTGTATATGATTCTATGACTCCATCAGAAAGAATGAGATCTCCCCATTTGTTAGGAAATGGAAAGACTTGGAAAAATGATATTAAGTGAAGTAAGCCAGGAGCAAAGAAACTCAGGTCCCATGGTTTTCCTTATTTGAAATAACTACTACATGTCTAGAACAAGCAAGAAAGGTCAAAAGCTATGTATATATGACAATATAAGATGGTGTTTAGTGAAATGAACCCCAAGACAGGGACACAAATGGTTTTATCTTTCTTGCTGATTTTTTTAATGCACTTATAATTTACTATGTGATTTTTTTTGTTTTTCTTGTATGTTCTTCCCCCATGGTATAACCCCTGTTTTCACTGTATCTGATTTCAGTCTCCTGTATCTTGTATATACAATTTTGTAATTTGGGGAAGGGAAGGGATATAACAAAATGCTTAAATAAGTATACAGGTTGACCCATTGTAACAATGAGATGTACAAGACACTATGTTGAAAACAAACTTTAGAATTTGGGGTTAGAGGGAGGATTTGGGGAGCTAGGAATGGAATGGATGGTAGGGGAAAAAGAAAGAAAGAGGTGACAATGCTTGATAGGAAATGTACTCATTACCCTACTCATGTTACTATAACCCCTCTGTACAATATTTTTACAATAAAAATATATGGAATTAAAACAAACAATTTAAAAAAAGAAATGACAGAGTTGGTTAATAAAACAAAAGTGGAAATGGAAGAATGGCTTCAGGAGCACAAAGAAGAAAAGAAAAATAAAATCCAGGACTCCAAGAAAATTATGGAGAGAAAAATAGACATGCTATACACTTCATTACAAGATGAAATGGAAACTATGAGAACTGATCTCAGAATAATAAAATGTTCAATTTCCACAATGCAAACCACAGTGGAATCCATAGGTAACAGAATGAGTGAAATGGAAAAAAAAACAGAACTTCAGAAGTCAAGAATAAAACAGAGGAGCTAGAAGGACATAACAAATGTAAGGAAAAAACACTCAGAACCTACCAAAAAGAAATCCAGGAATTGTCAGACTTAGCTAAGACATCAAATCTTCACATAATTGAGATTGACAAAGGGAAAATTTTAATAGTAAAGGCATCAAAAACCTATTCAGTAAAATAGTAGTTGAGAACTTTCCCATTCTTAAGAGAGAAAAATCTTACTTGCCTAACAGATGCATACAGATCTTTCAGTAGACTGGATCCAAGAAGAAACACTTCTAGACACATCATAGTAAAAATATTATATGGGAATAGTAAGGAATTGATTTTAAATTCTGCAAAATTAAAGGTGCTATATTACAATGAAAAGATAATTAGAATTACAAAACCTCAATGCATGGAGAGCCTGGAATGGTATAATCTAAGCACTGAAGATCAACAACTGCCAACCTAAACTGATCTACCCAGTGAAACTATCATTTACATTAGATGGTGAAAATAAAACCTCCCATGACAAACAAAAATTAAAGGAATTCATGTTCATTAAACCAGGATTACCAAGAGTTCTGAAGGCAGAAATACAATCTGAAGATAATCAAAATCAAAGAAACACAACAGACAAAAATCGCTAGATAAATTTAGTAAACATAGGAAGAGGAAAGAAACAAAATAGAGGAAATGAAGAAAATGTCAGGAAACATGACACAGTTCTCTACAATAACTCTAAACATTAATGGATTCAATTCTCCAATCAAAAGAAGAGCAGCAGATAGGATCAGAAAACAAGTTCCATCCAATATTTGTACTGTGTTTTGGGTTATTTTTGAATTGATTAAAGCTTCCACTATTAAGATATATAGCTTTTAATATGTTACCTGTATGTCACATTTTTGAATGAATAAAAGATATTAATTTCTGATGTTATATAAAAATTCAAATGCAGACATTTGCACAAAATAATATACCTTTAAATATAAAAACTATATGAATTATATGCAATTCAGTCACATGTGACACTATTTTCTTCCTTTGTAAATAGTGAATATTGCTTTGTATGCATTCATCCACTAATGGTATTTTTATATTTTTCAAGGCTGTGAAGCTCACGTATAATAGAAAATTGCCCTGTTTCAATGAAGAAGAGGAAAAAGAAGAAGGAGGAGAAGGAGAAGAATAAGCAACACAGTCCCAAATACAGAGTTTTTCTTTCCTCCGCTACCCTGCAACAAAAAAAGAAAAGAAAAAAAGAATTGTAAACTTGTGCCAACATGGAAAACAGTTTGGAGTTTCCTCAAAAACATACAATTCAATGAACAATTACCACAATATAAAAATAGCTGTATTCCTGGGCAATATAAAAAAAATGTTCCCATAAAATTTCCAAAACCAGCCGGGTGCCAGTGGCTAATGCTTGTAATTGTATCTACTCAGGAGGCTGAGATCTGAGGATTGCGGTTCAAAGACAGCCCAGGCAGGAAAAGTCTGTGAGACTCTTATCTCCAATAAACCACTCAGAAAACTGGAAGTGGTGCTGTGGCTCAAGTGGTAGAGCTGAAGAGCTCAAGGACAGCCAGAGCCCAGGCTCGCCACCACCACCAACAAAAATTCCAAAACCCCACTCCAAGACTCAATTTCCAGCAACATGAAAACATAGCACAGACCTTAACCAGAACTAAAATTAAACTAATAGAAAGCTCATAAATATATATTCACAAAAGCTCACATTTGAGAATAGTTCATATGTCCTTCCCTAAGGAAATTGACAGTATTCCATACCATTGGATACTAATCACATGGAAAGCTAACGGGAAGTTGTATTGAACTAAGTAGTAAGTTGAATGAACTATTGGCAACTGTTTCTGCATGAAACATGTGAGTCCAAATTCATTAATAACTGAAGATACTATTTATGATATTTTGAAATGACTGGAAGTTAGGGATAGAAATAAAAATATTATTAGTAGTTATGGATGTGGTTGGTAGATTGAAATGGCTACCAAAAGGGCAAGAAAAGGAAACTTTTGGTGATGGAATTATTCTGTATGTTGGATATACACATGCATTTTGCAAATTTAGACTAAATATTCACACACATATATAAAATGAGAATGTGAATAAAATCAGTGCTAATGTCAGTATGTTTAAATACTATATACCTGACATCGATAAAATATAGCATAGTTTTTCAAATATCATGGTTGTTGGAAAATAAATCAAGTGTGCATAGAGTCTCAGTATATGATGCATGAAAATTACAGGCAAATTTGAATTTTTCTTGACTTTAAAACTTCTTTTTAAAAATATCTATTTGGAGCTGGGTGCTGGTGGCTCATGCCTGTAATCCTAGCTACTATGGAGGCTGAGATCTGAGGATCATGGTTTAAAGCCAGCCAAGGCAGGAAAGTCTGTGAGACTCTCATCTCCAATAAACCACCAGAAAACCAGAAGTGGTGCTGTGGCTCAAGTGTTAGAGTGCTAGCCTTAAGCTGAGGAGCTCAGGGACAGTGCCCAGACCCAGAGTTCAAGCCCTATGACCAACCAAAAAAAAATCTAATTGTTAAAATTTGTGTGCGTTAAGGAGATGCTACTATTAATACTCAAAATATATTACTTTTATTAGGTTTGTTCAGTATGTGACACCACTAAAGGACACGGTTATTCTCTAACTAGTGTGTATAGAATTTTGAGGTATGACTGCATATTTGAACCATTACAAACATATGACTTCTCCATGATTCTACAGAAGAGGGGAGGTGGAAGAATATTGTTTAGCCAGCCACATGTGTTTGTAGTCAACACCCTTCAACCTAAGTCATGATTCCTGTAGTTAGTTGTTTTCCTCATCACTGTCATAGATCCTTTTTTTTTTTAAAGCATGATTGGACTGGGAACGTGGCTCAGTGGTACAGTGCTTGCTTTGCATGCATGAGGTCCTGGGTTCGATTCCTCATCACCACATAAGCAGAAAAAGCTGGAAGTGGAGCTATGGCTCAAGTGGTAGAGCACTAGCCTTGAGCTGAAGAGCTGAGGGACAGTGCCCAGGCCCAGAGTTCAGGACCCATGACTGACAATAAATAAATAAATAAATAAATAAGCATGATTGTAATACAAATCATGTCCTTCAAGGAGGCTTGCTTGTCATGTGAAATTTATTATGCTCTACAAATATGTAAAAGTATGGGAAAGTCTGGATGAATTGTGTCATGTGAGTATGTTTGAACCCAATTGTGGATGTGTATATTCATACTTGTGTACCATGCCCACAAAGCATGTGAGTCATAAGAGAGTTGCAACATAGTGGTTCTAGGGATCGCAGAACATATTCATAGTGGGGATTCTCCCACCATTATTTATAAAGAATCTCTTGCCAAGTGCTGATGGCTCACCGCTGTGGCTCACCCTTGTAATCCTAGGTACTCAGGAGGTTGAAATCTGAGGATCATGTTTTGAAGCCAGCCTGGGCAAGAAAGTGTATAAAATTCATATCTTCAACTAACCACAAGAAAACCAGAAGTGGTGCTGTAGCTCTAAGTGGTAGAGAGGTAGCCTTGAGCAAAAATTTCTCAGGGACAGTGCCCAGCTCTGAGTTCAAGCCTCAGAGATGAATCTTGTTGCTCAAATTTCTTTTCAGTTGCTCATAGACTAAGGCAGAAGAATCACTGAGCTCCAGAGTTTGAAAACTGCTGGAGCAATACAGAGGTATCCCATCTCATAATGAGTAAATTGATGTAAAAATCACAAAAATAGATGCAAGGAACAAAAATAATGATCATCTCCATGCCAAAGGAGGAGGTAAGTTCAGTGTTGTGAGAACGTGTCTAGGGTGTTATAGAGGTAGGACTATAGGAAATCTATAATGGAAACCACATTGTAAAAGTAAAATATAACAACATAAATTAATAAATATAATAATAATAATTTATTATCACTACTAATATTATCAGGAAAGAATTTCAAGAAAAATGTGATAGGATGAAGTAGGAGAAGAGACAAAGAAAGGGTTATAGGTAGTCCAACAGTTTCCTAAACTCTTTAATGCCTACCCCATGCTTTTCCTTCTCCACATATGTAGAAAATATTCTGTCCCAGTATACTTCTTTCAGTATGGAAGGAAAATGAGAATGGGATAGACTATCTTCTGTTATAGGGAAGTGATTGAGCAGGAAAATGGCTGTTATTTCTTCTGTAATTTCTTGGGTGGTTCTTATAAGTTATCCTAATAAATGTATTTGTCATCTCTTTCTAGTTCTCATAAAAATATCCGCCTTGAACATACACGTCCATTGACAAACAAATTATAACGCATGTGTAAACCAAGTTCTTAATTTGGTTACTCTCTTATTAAAACTTGTATTTCCTTCAATCTAATTTTATATGCATGTACAGTTAAAGTCATTTGGTCTGAGAAATAGAGGTAAACATATACATGTGTATTCACTGTCAACTTGGCTCTACTCCTAAGAACAGTCAGAAATCCCCAGCCACAAAAAGCTAATTAATGTCTAGGAGATTACAAAAATTTTAAGAGTTATATACCGGAAAAAGGACAAGTGGTGACAAATATATTCCATTAGAAATGACAATATCATATTATTAAATATTGGTTAATCTCTTGGTCACTTACCAATAAAATGGTTAAGTATTATAAAATAACATCAAATTAGAATTATGTCTGCAAGATTTAATATTTTGTACAAGTCTTAGGGTTTAAACTCAGAGTCTCATGCTCTTGCTGGCTAGAATTGCAATCCTGCAAGTCTCAGCTTCTTGAGTAGCTAGGATTACAGACAAACAACACTGGAACCTGGATTTGTAAGAACTTACATTTTAAAATTAAACCAACTCTTAGTTTTAGAACCTAACTTTCTTGTTCTGTGGAGGTGAGGATGGGACCTTATACAAACTTTATCTGTATAGATCAGTAGTTTTCAGACTGTGCTTTACTCTGAGTGACCCCAATTTATAAAACATCAATTTTATGAATGACCTGCACCATGTTTGAATAAATATATAACTACAATCTATTGTGCACTATCTAATTCACTGATAAAAAACGTTACCACCAATGAAATCTATAGAATCAAATGAGGAACACATGAACACATAGGCATATCAAGTCTGTGTTGGAAAATTAAGATCATGAAATAATTGAACGCAAAACAAGAAATAATGAAGCCCCTACATGAAGATCATATAAAAGTACAAACACCTGACACTAGGGTACGGTAACATCATACAACAAATTATCATTATACCACCTGCTGCATGCCTCATAGATTTACTTGATGTAAACTCAGGTCAGCTTGATTTCCCTGCTTTTGTGATCTACCCAAAATTACTATCCATTTGGATTCAGAAAACCTGGAATTAACTTGGCACCTGAATCATCTTTGTTCTTTGAACCAACCATTTTCCATCAAACAGATATACATTTTTACATCATTGCACCTTAACAGACTAATGACTAGGTTGTTCTTGATATCTTATTGAACAACACATAGTTGTCTGCCCTTGCCATAAGTAAGGGGTTGTTTTAACCTTTTCCAGGCCTTTTGGTGCTATTATATGATTAAGTAAAATGAGGGTAACGTGATATTGCATACTAATATGTTTGTATAACTACATTTCATGCTTTGTAGCTACTGTTTGTGGAGATAGAACTTTGTATGACCATAAAAATCATAAACACTTTTGAATTTGAATTTTAAACTCTACCAGGCGCCTGATATCATATCAATTTCTCTAACGAAGTAATGTCTTACTAAGAGTCAAATCTACAGATCAACATTGTTCTGAACTCCATACCTCCCTATTGCATTTATAACTCATATTGTGATAAAGTAGTGTCTGTATTTTGGGAGCGATCTTCAAGGTAACCATTTGTCTTGGCATGATCTGCATTTCCATTTTTTGGCTGTCCTTTATTATTTTCTGTATCGTCTTCAGGTATAGAATTAATGTTTCAAAATTTGCTAGATGCTAATCACAGCAATGACCATAAATATTTGATTCCAATCCAAGCTAAAAATCACATGTATTCTATTCTTTACATGCTTCATAAAGTTCCTAATATATATTTTATTTAATGAAGTCAATATTAATTGAAACTAATTTCCTGATAATTTCTCCCTATTGATTCTAACTTCTCTCTCATGTCATGAGAATAAATGTGATCTCTCTTCTACATGCCTTAAAATATATGTTAATTATTCTCTACTTTGTAAATAAAATGAAAGAAACTATGTGTAAATTATTAGCTTCTAAGCTAAAGAGTACTAATATCATGCCATAAAGAAATTCATAATTATACACAGTTGCTTTGTAATGAAATGTGGTTATGCCATTTTAGAACACTGTCACCAGTGTGCAGTTGATCAGTTTCTCTGCTAGCATTTAAGGCTACAATCATCATTTGTCTTTAAGATAATAGTATTGGTATCTCATTTTGGTTCTTTTTAAAATTTTCATAATAAAAAATAAATACCAATTCAAATGCAAAGTGACATATGTCTTTTGTGATCTATTTTCAATTTTATAATTGGATTTCTTATTTACTGATAGGTTTGATGCTTGTTTATATATTGTAGACATAAGGTTGTCATTTTGTCATTTTTTAAGGTTTTATTTTGATTTCCTGTCATTCTTTCTTCAGTCTTTATAGTTTTTAATAAAGATGAATCATTTTATTTAGATTAAGCCAATTTCTCCATTTTTACACTTAATGAATATTTTTACTGCATTAATTCAAGAAATGTGCACCCTAACCAGGTCCCATGAGTATTTGCCCATTGTTATTCTAAATATTCTATGCTTTACCTACCTTCCTCGATCCATCATCTATTAATTTTGCATAAGATGTGAAGTTTAAGTCAATGTTATATTTTTGTATATTGATGCCAAATTCCTTCAGCACCATTTGTTAATTTGAGTTAGTACCTTTGTCAAAAAATAAATTGTCTAGAGTTGGAGTAAGATGACAAGGTAAAAGATGCTTTCACTTATAACTGTGAGTAGAGTCATGATAATAAAAGATAGAATTGATTCTGAAATATGAGAGGAAGAGCATCAGACATCTTAAAAGTAAGACAGCACAGCTGAAAAGCACGAAGAAACACCAATGCAATAGAGAAAGTAGGAAAAAGTTATGAAGTCCCAAACTCTGCTTATAGGATAGGGAATCAAATACAATTCCAAGTCAACCTATGGCGATTGGCTGGCAGACCTAGCCATGGGATAAATACATATTTCCCACAAACCTAAACATAGTGTGGAAATTGGTATGACAGTGACTACTCCTAAACGGTAGGCTTGCATTGATAAAGGAAAACATTTGTTACTCCCAATCTTAGAATGCTATATATAGGTTTGAGAGTGAAATACTCATGAGAAAAGAAAACAAGATACATGGTGGATCAGGAAACCCGAGGGAAACTTCTACCTGTCAGGGTGGGTTAAGGTCATGGGAAGGTCATAGAGATTATAATAGTCTGAAATGTACCCACTAAGAAGTTTAAGAAGTAAGCTGGATGCTGGTGGCTCACGCCTGTAATCTTAGCTACTCAAGAGGCTGAGATCTGAGTATGGCATTCCAAAGCCAGCCTGGGCAGGAAAGTCCATGAAACTCTTATCTCCAATAAACCACCAGAAAACCGGAAGTGGCACTGTAGCTCAAGTGGTAGAGTGCTCGCCTTGAGCTGAAGAGCACAGGGACAGCGCTCAGGCCCAAAGTTCAAGCCCCACGACGGACAAAAAAAAAAAAAAAGAAGTTTAAGAAGTAGGAAACTTGAACAGTAACAGACATGGTGGTCAGTGGTCCTATCCTCTCTGGAGAATTGTGAGACCCATCAGCTGAAGATTACCATGGAAAAAGATCTGCAAATCCATTGCTGGCAGGAATATCACTGAGAATCCATACTCCATGTACCACAAAAATTCCTCCAACTTATTTATCCACAGAAAAACTACCTGCTAGTTGGTATCTTCAAACATTAAGATCATGAGACAGAGGACCCGAGTCTCTGAGCAATCCTCCTCTAGTCCAGAACTCATTTCTGTTTTTGCTTCCTTCACTGTATGATACATACAAAGTATACCCATAGGATTGATGCTTCTGAATGCCTTATGGAGGCAGTGGGAAACTATATACCTCACAGGCTAGAAAGCATCCTGTAGCCAACAGTGACTCCCAGTACACAGAAAAAATAGAAAAATTTTAGATGAAAACAGCCCTGGAATAGACAGCTTATCCTTGATTTGCCCCATTCAAAAGCCATAGTGCACCAACATGTGCACCAAGAAGTAGAATGAACTCTAAATGTTTTTCTTCTTTGAGTGGTACAGAAGATAAGCATCAAGGGCATAAGCACACTAGTGAATTTTGGCTTCTGGACAATATGCCAAGTTCTGTGATAAGGAACTGCACATCAACACTAACTCTATTAAGTTTGCTTCATCATTGAGAATACTTAAAAAGTTAGATCACAATCAACTAAATTCTCCAACTATTGGCTAAGCCTCAGATGCACAAATCTCCAAACAGTAACACAGAAAAAGATGAAAAAGACATTATGACACTTTAAAATACAAATTATTTAAAATAACACACTCAAATGATAGTAAAATGGTCAAAATCTGATGTAAAATCACATTCAAAATGTGATTTGACCCTGGGTCAAAACAGCCAACAGTGGAAGAAATTTGAACTGTGTACTCCAGGCTGCATAAACTAGGTGGGATACACAGAAGCACAGGTCCAACTGGCATGCTCCAGGCCAGGGGCTGGGACCAGGCCTGGGGATCCAGTGCCTGAGCAACACAACCAAATCCTCCCAACTGAAGTCAGAAGCTGAGCATAAGCCTCAGCAGAGGAGGGAAAATCAGGGAACTGCACCCCCTGGGTATCACGCCTGTGACAGCAAAACACCCGGGGTTTCAGGACAAGAGAAGCCCAAACCCCACCAGAACCTGACCCATATATTCTAGGCTGGGAATTGGACAACACAGGTGGCTAGCACCTGATAATAGTCAGGAGCTCAGGCTGGTAAGGTGGCTCAGCAGTAGAGTGCTTGTCTTGGGTGCATGAGGCCCTAGATCTGATTCCTCAGCACCATATAAGCAGAAAGAGCCAGAAGTGGTGCTGTCACTCAAATGGTAGGGTGCCAGCCTTGAGCTGAAGAGCTGAGGGACAGCACCCAAGCCAAGAGTTCAAGCCACAACTGGCAAAACAAAACAAAACAAAACAAAACACACAAAAAAACATCAGGAGCCCTTAGCGGACTCTAGCAACTGGGAGAGTACATGCAGCACATCCGATCTCGCTAAGAGCAACTGTAGGAACAAACAGGAGCAGTCTAGGCTGCTCAGCCCTTCTAAAGGCAGGAATTGCTAGTGATCTACAGCGAGGGCTGAGAACCCCACGAGGGTTAGACCAGCAGCTGGAGGTCGGCCTCCAACAGAATCGAGATCCGGTACAGACTCTATCTACCAGCACAGAAACAGCAACCAAGCAAAGACAGACACACCAAAACAAAATTGCAGATTAGTCTCCTGAAACCCTATGCGAAAATCACAGAGAAAAATTATATAAGGTTTATCAACACCCAGGATAGGAAGCTATCCCCAAAAGCCAGCCACCCAGGGGAGAGCCCTAGTGGGAGCAAAGCAGGAATGGAAGACAAAAGCTACATCGAAGGGTTGCTGGAGGCAATGACTCAAGAAATAAAGCTAGAAATAGACCAGGAATGGAAAGAACACAGGGTCGAAATATCGAAAGAGATGCAAGATATCAAACAGGAGATGAATGCAAAAATAGAGGCAGTACACACTTCACTAAGAGTTGAGATTAGTACAAAAATAGAGGCAGTACACACCTCACTAAGAGGTGAGATTAGTGCAAAAATAGAGGCAGTACACACCTCAATAAGAGGTGAGATTAGTACTTTGAGAACAAACATTGAATCCTAAAGAAGTCCATATCCTCCATGCAAACTAAAATGGAAGTCATAGTTAACAGAGTGAATGAAATGGAATGTAGAGTGTCAGATACAGAAAACAGAATACACCAATTGGACCAAAAAATGACACATATGGAAAAATCACTTAAATTATGCCAAAGGGAAATTCAAGAGCAAGCAGATAGTGCCAAGAAACTTAACCTTTGTATCATTGGAGTGGACGAAGGAGAGGAATATCAAAGCAAGGGAATACAACACCTATTCAACAAGATAATCGGTGAAAATTTTCCCCATCTCAAAAAAGAACATTTTATCTACATAACAGAAGCATATGGAACACTTAACAAGCAAGATCCCAGGAGAAACACTTCTAGACAAATTATAGTAAAAATGATAGATCTGAATAATAAGGAAACAATCTTGCATGCAGCAAAAATGAAGAAGGAGCTATACCACAACAGGAAAAAAATTAGAATCACTGCAGATCTCTCCACACAATCACTGAATGCAAGAAAGGCCTGGGAAGTACCATAAAAGACCTGAGAGCCAATAACTGCCAACCCAGACTGATATACCTGGCAAAGCTAGCATCCACATTCAATGGAGAGCTGAAAATTTTTAACAGCAAAGAAAAACTAAATGAATACATAAACATAAGCCAGCATTATAAAGAATACGGAAGGAAACACAACCTGAAGAAAGAAACCAGGAACAGGAACCTGCACCCAGATAGTCATTAATAGAAGTCTAACTGAGCAAGCACAGAAGGAAAGGAAAGAACAACAACTTAGGGAAACAGGGAATGACAGGGACCACAATGCATCTCTCTATACTATCTCTTAATATTAATGGTCTTAATTCACCAATCAAAAGATATAGAACTGCAGATTGGGTCAGAATACATGCTCCATCCATCTGTTGCCTCCAGGAAACCCACCTCTCAGCCAAACATACAAACAAACTCAGAGTGAAGGGTTGGAAAAGGATCTACCAATCAAATGCCCCCAGTAAGAAAGCAGGTGTAGCTATCCTGATATCTGACAAAATAAACTTTTCATTAAAATCAATACAAAAAGACAAGGAAGGACACTACATATTAATACAGGGAACAATCCAAGAGGAGGATATTACCATCATCAACTTATATTCCCCAAACATTGGTGCACCCAAATATGTTAAGCAAATACTCTCAAACTTACAGAATAAAATAGATTCCAATATGATAATACTAGGAGACTTTAACACCCCACTCTCACCAAAGGACAGGTCTACCAACCAGAGGATTGGCAAAGAAGCTACTGAATTAAGTGAGGCCATACTTCAAGCAGAACTGACATCTACTGAGTATTTCACCCTAAAACAACACAGTACACATTATTCTCAGCAGCTCATGTAACTTTCTTCAAAATAGACCATATCATACTTCATGCAAGGAACTTAAGCAAATACAAGGGGATTTACATAATCCCCTGTATCCTATCTGACCACAGTGGAATCAAGCTAGTTCTCAATAACAAAGCATACCACTGAAATTACTCAAATACATGGAAATTGAACAGCACACTTCTAAGCAACACCTGGGTAACAGAAGAGATCAAAGAAGAAATTAAAAAATTTCTACAACTCAATGAAAATGAAAACACATCAGAAAGAAACTTGTGGGACACAGCAAAAGCAGTCCTGAGAAGCAAATTTATTGCCCTCAGTGCCCACATCAAGAAAATAGAGATAGACCAAGTAAATAATCTCATGTTGCAATTAAAACAGCTAGAAAAACATGAAAAAATGGAACCTAAAGTTACTAGACGGAGCCAGATAATCAAACTAAGAGTGGAGATTAATGAAATAGAGAATAGGAGAATCATAGCCAAAATTAACAAAGCAAAAAGCTGGTTCTTTGAAAAAATAAATAAAATTGATGGACCATTGGCAAGATTGATTAAAAAAAGAAGAGAGGAAATAAATATTAACAAGATTAGGGATGCCTCGGGAAAAATTACAACACGTACCCAAGATATCCAAACAATTTTATTGGATTACTTTCAAAAGTTATACTCTCTAAAGAAAGAAAACCTGGCAGAAATGGATGCATTTTTAGATAAAATACAAGTTGCCCAAACTGAGCAAAGAAGAAGTAAACCAATTAAATAAGCCAATATCCTATAACAAGATACAGGAAGCAATCAGAATTCTTCCAACAAAGAAAAGCCCAGGGCCAGATGGATTCACAACAGAATTCTATAAGAAGAACTAATACCCATACTCCTCAAGCTCTTCAGAGAAACAGAGAAGGAGGGAGCTATCCCAAACTCATTCTACAAAGCCAATATCACACTCATCCCAAAACCAGGCAAAGACCCAACCAAAAAAGAGAATTACAGGCCAATTTCCTTGATGAACACAGATGAAAAGATCCTTAACAAGATTCTAGCTAACAGAATCCAGAAACACATAAAAAAATCATACACTACCACCAGGTAGGCTTCATCCCAGAGATTCAGAGATCATTTAACATACATAAGTCAATAAATGTAATGCAACACATCAACAGAGCCAAGGTCAAGAATCACATGATTATCTCCACAGATGCAGAAAAAGCCTTTGATAAAATTCAACATTCATTAATGTTAAAAGCTCTGGAGAAAATAGGAATAGAAGGAACATTTCTTAAAACAATAAAAGCCATTTATGACAGACCAATAGCCAATATTATACATAATGGGGAAAAGCTACAATCAATTCTCTTAAAATCAGGAAGAAGGCAAGGATGCCCACTGTCTCCACTCCTCTTCAATATAGTGTTGGAACCCTTAGCCAGGGCAAAAGGCAAGAAAAAGACATTAAAGGGATCCGCATAGGGAAAGAAGAAGTTAAACTATCCCTTTTTGCAGATGACATGATACTATACCTTCACAATCCCAAAAACTCCATCCCCAAACTGTTAGAAATCATAAATCACTTCGGCAAAGTAGCAGGATACAAAAATCAACCCACAAAAATCAGTTGCCTTCCTGTACACTGACAATGTACAAGCAGAGAGGGAAATAAAGGAAGCAACACCATTCACAATAACCTCCCCCTAAAATTATTTAGGAATTAACCTAACCAAAGATGTAAAAGAACTATTTAATGAAAACTATAAAAAGTTAAAGAAATTGCAGAAGACACTAGGAAATGGAAAGACCTCCCATGCTCTTGGATAGGCAGACAATATAGTGAAAATGCCAATACTGCCAAAATTAATATACAAATTCAATGCAATTCCTATTAAAATCCCAATGACGTACATCTCTGAAATACAGAAAACAGTCCAAAAATTCATATGGAACAACAAAAGACCTAGAATAGCCAAAACAATTCTAGAGAATAAAGACAACATGGGAGGCATATCCATGCCGAACTTCAAACTCAACTATAGAGCCATAATAACAAAGACAGCATGGTACTGGCACAAAAACAGACCTGAAGACCAATGGAATAGAATAGAAGATCCAGAAATAAATCCACATGCCTACAGTCAGCTGATATTTTACAAAGAAGCCAAAGATATACGATGGAAGAACCACAGCCTCTTCAACCACTGGTGCTGGGAAAACTGGGCGGCCACAAGCAGAAGACTAAAAGTGGACCCCAGCCTATTACCATGCACCAACATCAACTCAAAATGGATTAAAGACCTTAACATTAAACCTGAGTCTCTGAAACTACTATAGGACAGAATAGGAGAGACACTTGAACTTATAGGCACAAGAAGGAACTTCCTGAACAGAGTCCCGAGGGCACAACAAATTGGAGAGAGACTCGACAAATGGGACTACCTTAAAATAAAAAGCTTCTGCACAGCTAAAGTTATAGCAACCAAGTTAGAAAGACAACCAACTAATTGGGAAAAATATTTACCAGCAATATATCAGACAAAGGGTTAATATCCAGTATATACAGGGAACTCAAGAAACTAATCCCTCCCAAACCTAACAAACCAATTACTAAATGGGCAAGGGAACTAAAGAAGAGACTTCTCAGATGAAGAGATAAAAATGTCAAAGAAATACATGAGGAAATGTTCACCATCCCTGGTTGTGAGGGAAATGCAAATAAAGACAACCTGAGATACCACCTTACCCCAGTCAGAATGGCCCACATCCTCAAGTCAGCCAACGACAAATGCTGGAGGGGATGCGGAGAACGAGGAACCCTATTACACTGCTGGTGGGAATGTACACTTATACAACCACTTTGGAAAGCAGTCTGGAGGGTCCTCAGAAAGCTAAATATTGACCTCCCTTATGACCCAGTCATACCACTTCTAGGCATCTATCCTGAACAACATGAACCAGTATACAAGGACACATACACTTCCATGTTTATTGCAGCACTGTTCACAAAACCCGGATATGGAAACAACCCATATGTCCCACCACAGATGAATGGATCCAAAAATTGTGGTATCTGTACATAATGGAATATTATGCAGCCATTAGAAATGACAAAATAATGGCATTTGCAGGGAAATGGATGGAGCTAGAAGAAATCATGTTGAGTGAGGTAAGCCAAGAGCAAAGAGGCAATGGTACACAGTCTCCCTGATAAGTGGATGTCAAATCCAAAATGTTAGGTGATACGACAAAATTAACAGGACTTATAAAACAAAGGACTTCCACTCATCTGGTCGAATCACTACTGAAGAACTCCATGCTGCTGATCACATGTATTGGATATATGTGTACACCAGAGGGGAACCAGGAACAGGACACAGAGCTAGAGGAAATCAGGGAAAAACATATAACAGCGGGACCCATCAGCTGCACTGGACATTGACCAAAATGAACAAAGCAACTCAATGGCAGCGATGGGAGGGAGGGAACAAGTGGGAAAGAGGGAACAGCTGATGCTATACAAAACAAAAGAAATGTACATATCACCCAATGTGGAAGACATAACTATATCGCAAAGCTCATAGAACTCATAAATGTTATAGACCGTGATAGACAATTTGCTCCAGGAAAGTTAGAATGTGTCTGTGACTTTAACTGAGCATCACTATCCCACAATACTGTGAAATTTGGGAAATTATGTAACCACTTAATCACAATAAAAATTTTGAAAAAAATTACATGACAAAAATATGCTCTTATCTAGCAAAGATGAACACATGCTTAAAGAGAAAAGATGGAAGAAATACATTCTGAGCAACTAGAGCTCAAATGTAAGCAGGAGCTGCAATACTCATATCTGATAAAGCAGACATCATACCAAAGAGAGTACACAAAGAAGGTAATTTAATATTGATAACAAGAATAATCCATCAAGGGGATATTGCAATTGTGAATAAATATGCATGGAAAACTTGTGCACACAGTTTACATAAAAACAGCAGTTGGGCTGGGAAGGTGGCTCAGCGGTAGAGTGCCTTGCATGCATGAGGTCCTGGGTTCGCTTCTTCAGCACCACACAAGCAGACAAAGCCAGAAGTGGCCCTGTGGCTCAAGTTGTAGAGTGCTAGCCTTGAGCTGAGAGCTGAGGGATAGCACCCAGGACCAAGTTTCAGGCCCCATGACTGACAAAAAAACAAACAAACAAACAAAAAACAGCAGTTGACATAAAAATCAGGAATGAAGTGTTCACAACTATATACACTTTTTCAATGTAGTGCTTAAATTCTTAGCCATAGCAATAAAGCAAGAGAGAACAATAAGGGGAGGTAAATGAAGAGCCAAATTATCCTTATTTCTAAATAATTTAGCCCTATATTTAAAAATCCCAGAAGACTCTTAGAGGTGAGAAGTAATAGGAAAAATATCTAATTTTTAATAGCCTCACAAAAACCAGACTCTAGGAACTGAATCAAAGAAACAAAAGATTTCTACATGAAAACTATAAAACATAGAAGAATGTTTACAGAAGGTAAAATATGGTGACCATTCACATTTACATACCATCAAATGTAGTAGTATAAAAATGACTATAGTACCAAAAGTGATCTATAGATTCAATGAAAAATACCTACATTCTTTTTTTTTAAATACTTACATTCTTAAAAAAAGTAGAAAAATCAATTCACATGGAATAAGAAGACCTCAAATCAATGAAGTATACTTGAATAATACTGGTGACACACATCACCTGCCTTAAAAGCATACTACAAAGCATGCTAATAAAAACAGCATGAGTCAAAAAAATAGAAATATAGATGCAGATAACAAAACAGAAGACCTATAAATGAATCTACATAGTGGCAGCTATAGATTTTCAACAAAGGTGTCAATAGTGTACTTAGAGAAAGGAAGCTCTCCAACATAGTGTTGGGAAAACTGTATATCCATATATGAAAGACAAAAAATAGGATTGCATTTATCAATGTTGCAAAATTAATTTATAATGAATCAAATACTTATTTAAAATGTAAAGTTTGATTATAATATAGGAAAACAGAGAAAGCACACTAAGTTGTAGGTATAGGCAAAAATATTCTGAATAAGACTCCAATAACTCAGGAAATAAGAACAAGTATAAACAAATTGGACTGAATCAATTAAAAAGCTTCTGGCAATGAAAGATAAAAGAGATAAGAAAGATAATTGAAACTGAGAAAATCTTCATTAACTAATAAAGGACTAAAATCCAGAATATATAAATAGCTCTTATATATATATAAATATATAAATAACTGAATCCAGTTAATAAAAAGGAAAATGAATTAAATAAATAAGAAATACATGAAGAATGCTCATGATATCTTTCTATAAACATATTCACTTCAAAGCACACAAAATGATCAATGCAATAGAATAGAAGACTCAGAAATGAATTCAAACAGCTACAGCCTTCTGATTTTTAAAAAAATTTAAATGTTATTATAATGGTGATGCACAGAGGAGTTACAATTACAAAAGTCAGGTAAAGAATACATTTCTTTTTTGATAATGTCAGTCCTTCTCTCGCTTTCTCCCAGTGTTTCCATCCCATCTCCACCTACAAGTTTTATAGTTCATTTTCAACATAATGTCCAATGAGTACTATTACTGAGCTATCTGATTTTTGGCAAAATGGGAAGAATGGCATTTTCAGCTAATTTTATTTAATAACTGAGATATTCACACTCAAAAACTGAAAGTAGAGTCCTATTTCTCACCATGTATGAATATCAGTTCAAAGTGGATAAGAGATAGTAAAGTAAAACCAAAACCTCAAATGACTAAAGGAATATATTTTTCAACACTTTCTAGACTTAATGTATACCTTACAAAATTAAGAAGAGTGAGGGAAGGGATGGGTTGGGAGGGATGAGTGAGAATGCTGAAAGGGATGACATTGAGATGCATTGTATTCATAAACTGCTTTGTTGACTGGCAATTCTATTTTTTGCCAGACCTGGGGCTTGAACTCAGGGCTTGGGTGCTGTCTTTGTGCCTTTTTGTACTCAAAGATAACACTCTACCACTTGAGCACAGTGCCACTTCTGGCTTTTTCTGAGTAGTTTATTGGAGATGAGAGTGTCATGGACTTTACTTCCTGGGCTGGCTTTGAACCACTATCCTCAGATCTCAGCCTCTTGAATAGCTAGGATTACAAGCATGAGCCACAAGCACCTGCATGACAGGCAATTGTCTTCTACAATTATTTAAATGCAATAAAAATTTCAAACTACTCCCTCCAAAAAATGAGAATAAACCCCACTAGAACATAGTGCCATAATTAATAACATCCTGAATAGAACTCCACTAATAGAACTGTAATAAGACAAAAGGTTAGAAAATTGCATTCAACTAATGAAAAAGATTCTACATGGGAAGCGAGTAGTCACTAAACTGAATAGACAGCCTTCATAATAAGCTAAGCTATTTAAGTTATACATCTGACAAAGGATTAATAATCAGAATATACATGGAGTACAAAATGTAATCCCCCAAACTTCTCAAACATTAACAAGTTAATTAACCTGAAGGCCAATAACCTGAACAGACAGTTCATGAAAGAAGTACAAATGACCAATAAATACATGAAGAAATATTCAACATCCCTGTCCATAAAGAAAATGCAAGTGAAAACAACATGGAGAATGAGCATGAGGAAGGACACAAACAATAAATGTTGGCAAGAATGTGGATAAGAAGTACACCTATTACATTGTTATAATGTTAACCTTGTTTATTAGGCTATTTGACCTATAAATTTTCCTGAGCTATTAATAAAAAAAACTTTCCTCCTTCAGGTAAATATATTTGCCTCCAGCTTTAGCTAGTAATATATCAATAATCTCTCTATTTTGTTAAACAAGATTTGCCAATGAATCTACTTGTTGGATCAGTGTAAGGAAATTGCTGGATCATTCCTTGAAAGTGCTTTCCATTGCTGTTCACAGCCTATCTTCCCCTTGCAATCAATTGGAAGGGAAGGTACTCTTTAGCCTACCTCTTCCCTGATGTGGATTATGTTCATGTAAATACTTGGATACATACATTTATAAAACAAAATAGACAACATCAAGAAGAAGATAGTGCTGGTGCTAGTGCCCTTAGTTACTGGATTTGGGGGACTGAGGGATGTAAGAAAAGAAGAGCAGAAAAGTGAATGTAACAGTCCAATAGGTTTAACTTGGGGAAAAAAAATCCCTGGAAGTGCCACCAAGTCTCCCTCAGCCTGGATGAAAAGGAAATGAAATGCTCACACCCTTTAAAACTAGGGTTCTTTTAAATATTAGTGAGAAAAATTGAAGATAGGCAAGGAAGATGAAAGCTGGGTGAGAGTGGGGAAGCAATCTTATCTTGAGTAGAGGGTTTCAAGGTTTCAATAACATCTGATTCCAGTAAAGACTGTGTCCAGCAGGGGTGTGGCCTTGGTCTCAGGCTCTCTTCTAACACCACCTGGTGCATTTGTTCAGGGGGAAGGGAAGGGTCGATGATTCAGCTGGGTGGGCAGCAAGGACAGTCCTAAGATATGGCTGTCAGGGAGGAAAAGGTGAGTGCCTTCAGTTTAAGTTATTTTCCATCAGGAGACACAACCACAGTGTGAAGGTCCTTTGTTAATTGCCTCCTTGGGGCCAATGGAGAGTGCCTGGTACTGCCTGCATCAGTGTCCTGTTTTCTGTAGGCTATCTTTTTAGCTGAATGACTATGCATGCCTTTTACTGTGAAGATATTTATTGGCTTAATGAAATTCCACTTGTTGATTCTCCCTCTAGTTTTCAGAGTTCCTAGAAATCTAATGAGAAAGTAACTTCTGTGCCAATAAATTTGAATGTTTCTCTTAATCCTTCTTGCAGTAGGTTCAAGATTTCAGGTCTGACATTGATGTCTTTGATCCATTTTGAGTTATTAGTACAAGGCTACAGACACAGATGCAGTTATAATCTTTTACAAATGGATATCCCATTTTCTTGTTTTGGCTATTTGAGGTCTTTCGTGGTTTCTTAAAAATATTTGTGGATTGTAAGACTTGGAAAAAATTATATTAAGTGAATTAAGCCAGGCCCAAAGAAACATAGGTCCCATGATTTCCCTTATTTGCAATAACTAGTATATGTCTGAGTCAAGCAGAAAAGGTCAGTTAAGTTGATGTTAGGGAAATGAACCCTAACATATGTATTCAAAGGTCTTTTTCTTTCATGCGATTGTTTCTAACACATTTATAAGATTATTTCTTTGTTGCTTTGTATGTCCCTCCCCCACAGTATAACCCCTGCTTTCACTGTATGTGATGTTGGTATAACTTGTGGAGGGGAAGGGAAAAAACAAATCGTTTAAATAGGAATACAGGTGGACCCATTGCAACAATGAGATTTAAAAGTTGTTATGTCGAAAACGAACTTTACAACTTTGGTGGGGTGAGGAGGGTTGGGTGAGGGGGAGGAGAGTTGGGTGGGGGTGGGGGGAGGAGGGGATGGGAAGGGAAAACAAAGGAGGAGGCTACAATGCTTGATAAGAAATGTACTCATTATCTTGCCCATGTAATTGTAACCCCTCTGTACAGTATTTTCACAATAAAAAAAATTGTGGATTGTATTCTCTGTCTTTGTGAAACACGGCATTAAGTCTCAGTTTCTTATCCTGTTCTTTCCCTTACAAGAGGGAGTAGTTGGTTCCTAGATATTTGAACTGTTGAACTGCATGATTAACATTGCTTGGGAAGATTAACGCCCTAGGGGACAGGCTGAAATCCTAGAATAGGAGTTGTTCCTCTATGAGTGTGACCTAGCACTTGATGATATCAATAAGGAATTGCAAACCACACAGTCCAAATCTGAGGAAAATGAGCAAGAGGATTTGAAAAGTATATGATCACAATCACTTCAGGAACTAGACCTTAAAGGAATATCATAATCCAGACATAGTGTTAACCTTGTTTGCTAGGTTGGAGACAGTCCATTTGACCTATGACCTTTCTTCAGCTATTAATATTAGAGCAACTTTCCTCCTTCAAGTAAACACATGTGTTTCCACAAGCCCCTTCTTCTTCTTCTTTTATTTTTTTTTGTAGGTTAAGAGACTTGAACTCAGGGGCCGAGGCACTGTACCTGACCTCTTGCTGCTCAAAGCTAGCTCTCTATGACTTAGAGCCACAGTATCACTTATGGTTTTCTGGTGGTTAATTGGAGATAAGAATCTTACACACTTTATTGCCTGGGCTGGCTTTGAACTGTGATCCTCAGATCTCTGCCTCCTGAGTAGCTAGGATTACAGGCCTGAGCCACTGGCACCTGAAAAACTCTTCTATTTTTGTAAAATAAGATTTGTCAATTAATGTACTTGTTGGATCAGTGTGGGGAGCCTGCTGGATAGTTCCTCAAAGGCCTTAGTAATTAGCACTGATATACATATATGTGTATATATGCATATATATATGTGTATATATGTATATATATGTGTATATATGTATATATGTGTGTATATATGTATATATATATATATATATATATATATATATATATACACGAAGATGCTTCCCATGATCATTTCCCTCAGTCCCCAAATTCCAGTATCTAAGGGCACTAGCACTAGTACTTCTTTTGGTGTTGTCTTTTGTTTTTTAATGACAGTATACAGTTATTTTCATTAACACAATTCACATCAGGGAGAAGGTGGGCTAAAGTGCACCTTTCCTTCCAATTGATTATAAGGGTAAGATGGGCTCAGTTACCACAGAACATCCCCTGAATGGGATCTAAGGAGAAGGGATATCCATAACTAAAGTTTCCTGAGTCTGTCTTCAGGGAAGCTTCTGTTTGCTTTCACCAAATAATGTTAATGAATATTTGCAGCCTTTTTGAAATTGAAATGTCCTCATTTGTATAGGTCTTAATGGAAAAATCTGAGATGCCATCAGAAATCCTTTGACCAGAGGGATACAGAAAGAAAAATTTGAGATTTGACAAATATCTCAGATCCATCCTGGCTGACAGTTTTTGTTCTCTTTTGTACAAAATTGGGTGGGTTTTTCTCAGGTTAGAAAACCTTGTCCTCAAGAAGGAATGATATTTATTGGGCAAATGACAAGGCATTGCTTCTCATAGGTAGAATTCCAATGTTGTTCCCTACTGGTAGTAGTGACCTAAAAGGTGAAGACACATTGCATTGGGTAACATAAAGGCTTCCCAAAGAATCTTCTGATTTTAGGCAGGTAGAGTTTTCAAAACAAATGGAAACCTTAATATTGTGATAGTAAAGTCATTCACAAAAGGAAACATGATTTATCATTGAACAACTGGAAAAAGGAGAATATCTGCACAAAATCCTCCATAAATGCCTTAGGAAATGAGTTGTCTACTGCTTCATAATGTAAGGGAGCCTGATGCAGACTCAGTATGAAGGAAGTGGCATTAATGGCTGACCACTTTTTCAAAGGAGCTGGCACAACAATCACTATTTGATCTTTCTCATAACAGCACTCAGGCATAAGAGAACAGGAAGATAATATATAGAGGAGGGTCATGAGAAACATTATGGTGAGTGTCACCAAAGGTTGGCCACTTTCAGCAGAAGGAAGAATTCCACCCAGAGGAAAGTAGGAAGTTCCTTGTGTATCACTTCAATTCTACAATAAGGGCACCAAGGCAAGCCTTAGGACACAGGGGGTATCATTAATTATCTTAAGATAAGGAGGAATACTTAGTCATTTTGAAGAAGAGTTTCCACTCCTACAGTGGTCCTTTGGTTCTTCCTTTTCTGAAGGAGTTTTCTCTGTTGTACACTGTACTCACACCATCCATGTCGAGATCAACAAACAAGTCATTCAAGAATAGTCTGTCACCTATCATTTCAAAAGGCTTAGGTGTAGGGCTATTTCTTTCCCAGACCAAGGCAATAGTTAAGAGTGTAAACCCATTTTCTAATGTCTCTTGGCAAAATTCAGCTGAAGGTCTCTTTAAAGTTTGGTTGGCTTGGAGAGGCAACAAGATGGCGGAGGAGAAGCTGGAATCTGAACAAGCTCTTGCATAGAAAGCAGTTTTAGAGTTCCAGTGAACAGTCCTAAGCCAGAGAAACACACCAAGTGTGCCATCACAGGACAGAGAGTTAGACAAGTGAGA
>NW_012267296.1:9977375-9996973 GCF_000151885.1 Dipodomys ordii
GAGGAGGCTGCAATGCTTGGTAAGAAATGTAAGCATTATCCTGCCCATGCAATTGTAACCCCTCTGTACAGTATGTTCACAAATAAAATAAAATAAAATTAAAAAAAAAAGTTTGGTTGGCTCTTTCTTCCTTTTCTGAATCTAGGACCTCCAGGTAGAAGCAAGTGGTAGTTAATTTCCAAAATCTTGTTAATTCCTCCCATATCTTGGGAAACAAATGCTGGAACATTGTGGCTTTGAATATTTTCGAAGCCAAACATGGGGATGATTTCCTTAAGGAGGACTTTATTACATATACAACTTTTTTTTTCAGTCTAATTACTATTCCCCATTTAGTAAATAACTGCTTCCTTATGCAAAACATTTGTAGTATGAGTTCAGATGGGGTATATAAGACTGGTCTGACCTGTTGGCAAAGGTTACCAAGATCACTTTTTCATGATAGCTCAAACAAGAAGAGGGGCAGAATACTCTGAAATGAAATATTCATATCAGAATGCCTAATCCTCAATTCTGCAAGACTAGACAGCGGTACAATTATTAAATTTTTATTTTCTTTTAATATCAATTACAATCATGATGTGGAAGAAGAGGAAGAGAATAGGCTTGCATAAAGGAATAGACAGATAAGTTGTTCTCTATTCCACAGAATGGAATCTGCTTACCCAGGATAGCCATGAGTAATCATGGTTCTTCATGGGAGATAGTGGTTCTCTACAGGGTTTCAAAGGGTAAACCAGGCCACCTCAGTCTGATTCTGAATGTGTAATTATGGCTATGGTCTTCACTGACTAGGGTTCTCATTGGGACCAGGTGCAATCAAGTCTCAAATGCAATGCTTGCTCTCTCATATTGAAGCAGGAGTGACAGTGACTGGGAGGGGTATCACACAATTTCTTTTAAATGCCCTGGCTTTTTTCATTTGTGGCAGATGGACTTTGCAAGCTTACTACCCTTCTCCTTCTGAGATGTCCTAGGCCTCAGAGGGCTTCCTCATTCATAGCTACTATAACCCTGGTTTGACTTTCTTCTTCATCCTGTCCCTTTTTCTTCTTCTTCAAATGGCAGTTGCTATGTAACATGAAGGCTATATACAATAACTGAGTCTGAGTAGTCTGAGCCCCCAGCTGAAGGTAGTGAAACTTCTGCCTAATATCTCTGGCTGATTGAAAGATAAAATGATGTACTGGAAGTGCTGTTGCCTCAGTTTAGTAGAATAGCAAGCCTGTACAGCTGGTAGATGGCAAGATAAGCTGATAAAAACAAACCTGCCTGACAACAGCATGGGAGCAAGGGACTACAAAACAATGAAGAACTAGGAAGAATAAAACAATGAGACTGATAAATCTATTTTTTTCTTAAGAATGTTATTATAATGGTGATGTCAGAGGGGTTACTGTTACATAAGTCAGGTAAAGAGTACATTTTTGGGGACAATGTCACATTCCCTTGTTCTCTCCCAGTTTTTTGTTTTGTTTTATTTTTTTAGAGACTGGTAAATCTTTAGCATTACAAGCTTATGGCAAACAGAAAGAGGATTCACCATTCAGAAAGCCATCTGATTTTCACTAACCCAAGGCCAAACTTTGTAATGAGGGACAACTCAACACGCTAAAGATGGTTTAAAATTTTGTCTTCCTTGTCATTATGTCTACTTCACATGCTGTCTTTCTCTGTCTTATTTTTCTTCTAATAAATTTTTCTAACACTTTTATCAGAAATGAATTTTAATATTTGAGGTAACATTATAGAGTGAGACTGAAGACTCAAAAATTACTTAGCAAAACAAATTTATTTCTGCAGATGGGTACGTAACTGACAAGAGTCAGATTAGCAACACAATGGATGGGCAGCCTGCCCAGGTTTTATCCCTAATATCACTGCTCCTTATTCTCTGAAAGACCATGACATCAGAATTCACATTCACAATCTTGTGATCAGCTATTTTGGAATGGGATCGAGTTGATTCTATCAATCACTCCCAGAGCATAGCAGAAAGCAACTACCTGTTTATAATAGGACTTGGTTCAATTGAAATAAATATTGATTCCAACAGGATTTCTTGAAGTTGGCTAAACGATCATGTGTACAATTTAGATTAAATGAACAATTTAAGATACAATAACTGATATCAAAGGAAGATGGCAGAGGAGAAGCTGGAGGCTAAACAAGCTCTTGCATAGAAAGCAGTTTTAGTGTTCCAGTGAACAGTCCTAGGCTAGAGAGTCACACCAAGTGTGTCATCCCAGTACAGAGAGTTTGGCCAGAGAGGGAAAATCCAGGCAAGGAGACAGATCTGAGCACTTGCCAGTAGCCCTGGCTGTGGCGGCAGCAGTGGCAGCAGGAGCAGCAGGGGTGGATGCCTGAGCTACCATACCTACAGAGTGAGTCCAGGACAAAGGCACCAGATGCAGCAGGTGAGCAGATTCTACTCAACACCAGCAAGAACTGACAAGGAGCAGATATAGTCATCCAGCAGATAGCAGACCAGAGATGGACCAAGAACAAAGACTCTGGTGTGAGTAAGACCCTGACATCCTCACTCTTTCTCAGGGAGCAGAGGAGGGAAGGCCACCCTTCCCCCACCACCGGAGGACTCCATCTGTGATACTGACAAAGGCCCAGCTGAACAGCTAGCTCCAACTCAGGCCTTGGAAGAAAACAAGAGTCATTTAGCAGGTCACAGGAACCTGCCCTGCCCTTCCAGGCTCAGTTCCCAACAGCAGCCTAGACAAACAATTGAAATTCAGTAAACATAAACCCTGAGAATGGCTACAGGCTGGGCTCTGTGAGTGTCTCAGGAGCTAGCCCCTCAGGGAAAAGTTACTGTTTGCTGAAAGGCCTCAACCCTACCCAGAACCTCATCACAGCTTCTCCAAACTAGAGGAAACAGCAGATCTCCCTCCCACTGAACTAGCCTGGGAGGAGGGTCACAAAATCCTAGGTAATACAGAGAATTTTTCTGCCTGCTCAAACAAACTGAATTAAGAAACCAATCAAGCCATAGGAAAACCAAACACCACAAGCACCACAGAGACTCCACCAAGAGACTGGTTATGGATATACAGGATCTTCCCTTTCCCCCCGGCCCCAAAAAATTAAAGAACTCTTTTTTTGTACCTTTTTAAAAATTTTTAAAGAAATTGTTTTCTATTAATCTTTTTTTCTCTCATATTAAACTTTTTTCTCTCATAATTTTTTTTAATTTTATTTTATTTTATTTGTGAACATACTGTACAGAGGGGTTACAATTGCATGGGCAGGATCTCTCATAATTTTTATTTTAGGTGTATATGTGTGTGTGATTTTTTAAAAAAAAATCTCTTTTGACCTTTTCATACTTTTTTTATTCTTTTCATTTTTTTCTTTCTTTTTTGTGACTTAATTGCTATTCTTCTCATTCCCAGATATATACCCATCATCGATTACTAAACCTTATCCCCCATTGTGTACATACTTAATCCAGAAATTAATTACTCCATTCACAATCTCTTAGGCTTAACTTCTTTAATAGCCGTATTATATCTTTATACCTATATAATTTTCAAGTAACTAATAGTAAGTATTTTTACTTTTTAGTTTTTCCAGTCTCCTTTCTATTCCTCATCTCCTCTCATCTTATCCTTTCCTTCTCTCAATATCATTTCTTAAACTTGCATAATATTTAAGTGTTTCATTTCTTAAATTTAAATTTTTGTTTTTTCCATTTTTCTTGTTTTATTTTTAAAAATATCTCTCTATTATTCTGTCCAATCAACTTCCCTCTCTGAGATTAGGACTTGGTTAAATTCATTTTACCTTGCTACATCCCTCCAATACTATTTTACCCCACATTTCTCCCTAAACCAAATAATTTCTGGCTTGCCAAATCCTTCTTTGCTTTTTTAAGCCCATTAATCCATAGTTGTTTGATGTAGAATAGATTGTATCTCTTGAACTAGATTGTATATGCAGCCATTTTGACTGTGCAACTACAGAACTCTGGTTGATGCTTGCCTTAAAATAGTGTTCTAGCACAAAATTGGTGTTACTTTCATACCAAATGGGCAGAACAAGCCAGAAAAACAAGAAAAATGCCAAGTCTGGGTGTCTCAACTCTCACTCATGATAAGAAGGTGACAGAACAATTAATGAATAATCTAGTGGAGAATTCCCAAAAAGCTCTATTTTATCTGATATTAGTATTGCAACTCCTGCATGTTTATGGGGCCGTTTGATTGGTAGATTTTTTTCCAGCCTTTCACATTGAAAATGTATTTGTTTTTATAGGCAAGATATGACTCCTGAAGGCAGCAGATAGAAGGATCTTGCTTGTTAATCCAACTAGACCTTCTATGTCGCTTAATTGGAGAATTAAGTCCGTTAATGTTGAGAGATAGGACTGAGAGGTATTTGGGAGTTCCTGCCATTTTATCCATCTTCTTGAGGGCTGCAGCAACTGGGTTCTTCCTATGGTTCTTGGATTCTCAATTTGGGTGCGGTTTCCTGGCCTTTATTGTGGTCTTGTTGGTTTTCTATGTGTAGGACATCTTTAAGTGTCTTTTGTAGGGCTGGTTTGGTGGAGATATATTGTTTCATTTTTTCTTTGCTATGGAAGGTTTTTATTTGACCTTTGGTTATGAAGGAGAGTTTAGCTGGGTACAGTAATCTTGGTGGATAGTTGTTTGTCTTTAGGGCATGGCATACATAATTCCAGGCTCTTCTTGCTTTGATTGTCTCTGCTTAGAAATCTGAGGTGATTCTAATTGGTTTCTCTTTATAGGTGATGGATCTTTTCTCCTTGACAGCTTTAAGGATGTTTTCTTTGGTCTGAATTGATCCTGTGTGGATTGTAATGTGAAGGTGGGGTGTCCTGTTCTGGTCTGGTCTATTTGGGGTTCTAAAAGATTCTTGTATCTAAATAGGCCTATCTTTTTGCATGTTTGGGGAAGTTCTCAGCTAGGATCCAGTTAAAGAAATTTCCTAGACCATTAACTTCTGTCTCTAGGTGTTCCTCTACACCCATTATCCTCAGATTAGGCCTTCTGATGGTGTCTTCCAAATGTTGAATAGATCTATCATATTTCTTGGATTTGTCTTAGATGGTTGTAATGTCTTTCTCTATAATATCTAGGCTGTCTTCAGTCCTCGAGTTTCGATCTTCTGCATGGTCTAACTTACTGTCAAGACTTTCTACTTTGTTTTTTATTTCTTTTCCTTCTAATTGGTCAGCTTTGATGGCTTCAAATTCTTTGTTGGAACTTTGCTCTAGATCTTGTAAGAACTACTTTACTTCCTTAATTTGGTGTTCCGTGTTTATTCTCAAATCACTTAGTTGATTGGTTATGGTTTCCTTGGACTCCCATTCCTTCTGTTGCGCTCCACTGTGCATTCTGTTTACGGTCTCCCTGATTTCTTTCAGCTCTCTGCTTATGTATTACATGAATGACTCCATTGATCTTTGTGTATTATCATCCTGCTCTCTCAGTTCCTGTATTTCACTTTGATTAGCATCTTCATGTTCACGCATTTCCTGTAGTTCTCTTTGCTCATGCCATTCCTGAATTTCTCTTTGCCTGTTCTCAGTCAGCTCCTGCAATTCCTGTCTATCTCTTTGACTGATCTCAACCTGCTCAAGCAATTCGTTTATTTCTCTTTGACTGTTCTCAATCTGCTCATGAAATTCTTGTGTCAATCTTTGAGTAGCTTCCTCACACTCATGAGACTCCTGGATTGATCTTTGGTTTGCTTCCTCTTTCTCCCTGTCATCCTCACACTGAGACTTTTGCAGGTTTTTACTCTTTTCATTTACCCTGTTTACCTGTACTGTTTGTAGAGCTTTTTGGGAACTCACCTCTGGATTATTCATTATCTGTCTGTCCCCTGATTGTCATGAGTGGGAGTTGAGATCCCTGGCCTTGCCATTTTTCTTGTGTTTTTCCAGCTTGTTCTGCCCATTTGGGATGAGAATAACACCAGTTTTGTGCTAGAATACTATTTTTAGGTAAGCATCAACCAAGGTCCGTAGTTGCACAGTCAGAAGTCTGCAAATACAATCTGGTTCAAGAGATACAATCTATTGAACATCAAGCAACTATGTCTTAAATGGCCTAAGAACAGTAAAGGAGAATATGGCAAGCAGAAATTATTAAGTTTAGGGAAAATGTGGGGAAAAATAGGATTAGAGGGATGTGGGAAAGTGAGGGAGAGTGGAATTAACCATGTCCTAATCTCAAAGAGGAAAATGGATTGGACAGAATGATAGCAGAGAGAAAAAAAGAAAAAAGAATAAGAAAAAAAGAAGAAAAAGAAAAAAGACAAGAAAAATGGAAAACAATAATTTAAAGTGAAACCCTTAAAAACTGCAAGTTGGAAGAAGTAGTATTAAGAGAAGAATGGGGATGAGATGAGAGGAAGGGAGGGATAGAAAGGAGAAATGAAAAACTAGAAACATAAAATTGTTTTGAAATATTATATGGGTATAAAGAGGTAATACTGCTATTAAGGAATTTAAGTCTAAGAGGTTTTGAATTGAGTAATAAATTTCTGGATTAAGTGTGTACACAATGGAGGATAAGATCTAATAATCGATTCCGGGTATATTTGAGTTTGAGCAGAACAGCAATTAAGTCATGCAGAAAACCATGAAAGAGAAGAAGTGAAAAGAATGAGAAAAGAAAGAAAGAAAAAAAGGATTAAGATCTTTTCTGTCAAATGTTTGTGTGACATGAAGAATACCATTTTAGGGAAAGTTATTGGATCTTTTTTATTCTTCTTTCTTTCTTTATTATTTATTATTCATTTATTTTATTTTTTTGTGAAAATAAAGTAAGAGGGGTTAAAATTACATGAGCAAGGTAACGAGTACATTTCTTATCAAGCATTACTACCTCCTTTGTTTCCCCCTCTCATCCCTTCCCATCTCTGCCCCCCATTGTCCCCCTCCCCATTGTCCCCCTCCCCATTGTCCCCCCATGCCAAAGTTGTAAAGTTCGTTTTTTTAACATAACGACTTGTACATCTCATTGTTGTTCCACCTGTATCCCTACTTAATTTGTTTTTTCCCTTTCCCTCCACAAAGTATACTAACATCAATTACAGTGAAAACAAGGGTTATACCGTGGGGGAGGGACATACAGAGCAACAAAGAAATCATCTTATAAACATGTTAGACACAATTGCAAGAAAGAAAAAACATTTAAGTCCTTAACATGGGGTTCATTTTGCCTAATATCAACTTATCTGACCATTTCTGCTTGTCTCAGATATATACTAGTAATTGCAAATAAGGGAAACCATGGGACCTATGTTTCCTTGGGACTGGCTTACTTCACTTAATAAAATTTTTTCCAAGTCTTTCCATTTCCTAACAAATGGGGCAATGCCATTCTTTCTGATGGAGGCATAGAATTCCATTGTGTATATATACCACATTTTCTTGATCCATTCATCTACTGAAGGACATCTGGGTTGGTTCCATATCTTAGCTTTGGTAAATAATGCTGCAATAAACATAGTTGTGCTGGTAGCTTAAGTATGGTCTTGTTTGTGACCATTTGGGAAGTGCCCAAAAGTGGGATTGCTGGGTCATAGGGGAGCTCTATGTGGAGTCTTTTGAGGAACCTCCATACTACTTTCCAAAGAGGTTGAACAAGTTTACACTCCCACCAACAATCCTCCAGCATCTGTTGTTATTAGAGTTCTTGATTATAGCCATTCTAACTGGGGTGAGGTGGTATCTCAATATTGTTTTGATTTGCATTTCTTTTATGGCTAGGGAGGTTGACATTTCTAACTGTAGTGGGGCTGGTGTTTATTACTGCGCTAGGTGGGGATGTGAGGTAACTGGGACTGGCCCTTGGATCATTCACAAGTGCCCTCCCTTTCCTTTTCTTGTGAATCTCACCCCCCAGACTTGCCTTGAAACCCCTGCTTGGCCAATGCTATTCTTACCAATGTAATCATGTTAAAATAACCTTTATAGAGGTGGGAAAAGGATAACTAACTGGGAGGTGGGTCTGCCATTAAAACAAAAAAGGGGGAATCTGTGGGGCAGTAGGCAGCAAAGATGGAGCTGAGAGGGAGTTGAGTGAGCAGAGCCTGATTTGTTTGCATTCAGTGTGTAAACAGCTCGAGGAACCTTAGGTGCATGATAGGGTGTGACCTTTACAGTGATGGGTTGGTTCCTTTTCCTCCCCATGCCACCCGGTCTTTTTTGCTTTTAAAAAGTGCCTGCTGTGTGTTAATAAATGAGTTCCTGATTGACTTGACTTCCCGCTGCATCTGATTGTCTTCAGGGTTAAGGGAGGCTGGGGAACGGGCTAGCGGTGCACTTACCTTTCTTTGGACCCAATCTGTCTTTCCTGGGACAGGTGAAGACCCGACACATCTCAACATGTTATTAATGTTTTGCATGAAAGCTTGAAGCTCCAGGGTATGTTTTCACACTGATAGCACCATATTGGCCTTTTTGGTGACATTTCACTATCTGTTTCTAATACCTCTTTTTCTATAATTAAATCTAATGTGAAATTTTCAAAACTTTTCTGTTCCTTTCCCCATTATTAATTTGTGATGTTCATTATTGTATCTTCACTTTCTACGTGGATTTCCTTAGCCAGGTATTGGCTTTAAACTTCACCTACACATTGAAATTATAAAATTGATACTACACTGATGTATTTGTTATTGTATTACATTCTTTTCACCACAGCTTTTTAAAAAAATATTCTGCCTTCACTTTGCTATCTTACTCAGAGTTCCTTATAGACTCTACATTTTTTTGCCAGTCCTGGGGCTTAAACTCTGGGCCTACTTGCTGTCCCTCAGCTCCTTTTGCTTAAGGCTAGTGCTCTACCACTTGAGCCACAGCACAACTTCTGGCTTTTTCTGTGGCTAATTGGAGATAAGAATCTTATGGACTTTTCTGCCTGGGCTGACTTTGAACCACAGTCTTCAGCTCTCAGTCTTCTGAGTAGTTAGGATTACAGTTGTGAGCCCTCAGTACCTGGCAACTGTATATTTTCAAAGATCACTTAGCTATATTGATAGATGAAAAATGTATATATGCATTAATGAATAGATGGAAGGAGGACTGAGATTAGATTTGGAAGAAGACAATAAAGAACCAGAAATGCATCTTAGACACTTTGGAAAAAGACAGTAATAATATGTACAAACATGGAGGTAGGGTATATTGAACAGTTAGATACAATCTTCAATATAGTATATGAAATCTGAAATTGAATGAGATTGATAAGGGGTTTGAAAGTAAAGGTATCTTCTATTATTTCAGCATAAACAATTGAATGGATGAAACTAACTTACCCATAGATAAAGCATATAGTTTGGAAAGGTAGATACAATGTAGACTAAAACAAAAATAAAAATAAAATGAGTACAATTTTGAGAAGATGATTTCTATGTGACTCTCAAAAGTAATGTCAGAATAATGGCAAGATCACTTTCAATCCACAGAAGAAATAGACATAACTCTCATAAAAATAAGTTACATAAACACAGAATAGTTATTCTCAAACATGGTTAGGTAATAGTTTTATTCCTGTTGGGCACTGGTAGCTCATACGTATAATTCCAGATCCACAGGAGACTGAGATATAAGGATCCTAGTCCAGAGCAAGGCCAGAAAGGAAAGTCCAATTAACCAACAAAAATGCTGGAAGTGGAGCTGTAGTTCATGTGGTAGAGTGAGTACTAAACTTGAGTGAAAAGCTAAGGGAAATCAGTCAGGCCTTGAGTTCAATCCCTAGGACTGGGGCATGCGTGCGCGCACACGCGCGCGTGCACACACACACACACACACAGAGTTACACACTATACTATTCTTTCAGAGTATCTCTCCATATTTATGAAACTAGCTCCAGGGGTAAGTAGGACCAGAGATTAGCCCATGACTAGGCAGCCTTGCAGGTCTCACTGCTTATGTAAACATAGCCATTCTGACATAAGGGCTGTGTTGCTATGCTACTACTGGTCAAAAGCTGAAGACAGGTAGCTGTTAGCCAGATATCAGAGTAAGCCCCAGAGAGTGCAAGATGCTTTTGGTAGGACCTAAAAAGCCACAGATCCCACTGGGTTCCTAAGAAAAATTGCAGATGCTTCCAAGAAGGTAAGGCAGTATTTCCTTTTAGTAGACTTTTTAAAAGTATATATTAATAGAACAAGAGGGAATCCTTTTGATCCCCACATATGTATAGTTTATTTTGAACAAGTTAATTCCTCTAATATACTCTTTTTTATGTCAGTTGCAGGGCTTGAACTTGGGTCCTGGGTGCTGTCCCTGAGCCAATTAGTGCTCAAGGTAATTGCCCTACCACTTAAGCCACAACATCACTTGGGGTTTTGGAGTGGTTAACTGGATATTAGTCTCATGGGAACTTTCTGCCTGGGCTGACTTCAAACCACAATCCTCAGATCTCAGCCTCCTAAATAGCTAGCATTATAGGTGTGAGCCACCAGCACCCATTTACTTTTTAATATTTTCCTCTCTCCCTTCTACTCCTTTTTAAATCAGTATTTGATGGATTTAATTACATTTTCTCCATATATATGGGCTTCCAAACTTAGAGTTTATGCCTTTTACTGTACAGAAGACCCACATTTAAATCGCAGTTTGTCTCATTTGAAAAATTAGATATGACTCTCTCTAGTAAAATTTGTATACACACAAATGCAACAGGATTGGGTTATAAATTTATGGCTATTGTCAGCTGACTTGCCTACTTCCATGCTTGCTTTTGTCTTTAGCCTATTTAAACTAGTTATCATGTGACTTCAATTGACCACTACAGAAGATTCAGGTTTGTGTGGATCTGATTGTCATGAATTGGAAAAAAAACTTCTTTGGGTTGTTATATTTATGTATACATTTTTTGGCTGTACAGTGTTCCTGGGACTAATTGTTGGGAAGGTTACCTGCTTTATACTTGTTCCTGAGCCAGTCTTACATGTTCGGCCAGAAACCCAATAGCTGAGTATTCCCACTCAAGCAACAGAACAGAGACTCTGATCAGACTACATGCTGAAAACTACTCAAGAACAATTATAACTACTTTTACTCACTGAGCTCAAAGTTGTTAATAGGAACACAGCCAGGGAGACTAATCCACTTGGCTTTCTCACTCACATGCCCATCTTTTGACCAGTGTAGAAGAAAGTTATCAGAGGACTTCTGTCCAATGGCTGTGTCAAAGATTTGCTATCCTTTCTTGCCATTTTGTTTTACTTAAAGTGTCATGCATAGGCAACTCTTGCCTATGTAAAACAAAACAATTCTACAATAATCTGAGGATGGAACAAATCCAATTACCATTTCTGTGAGGTGATTTGGAGCTCCATGGAAGTAAAACAATGGGTTTCTTTTATTTTCTCTATGTACCATATGTATGGTTTATTTACTGGTACCCTCTCCTGGTTTATTTACTTTTTCACTTTTTTTTGTAGCCATATTCAGTTGTTATAATCATTTTTATTATTATTTTAATATATTTTACCTACATATTATAAATATAAGTTGATATATATTTGTATTTTTGTTGTTGTTGTGGGGCTTGGACTATGGGCCTGGGTGTTGTCCTTTAGCTCTTCAGTTCAAGGCTAATGCTCTACCACTTGAGCCACAGTGCCACTTCTGGTTTTCTAGTGGTTAATTGGAGTCTCATGGACTTTCCTGCCGGGGCTGGCTTTGAACCGAGATCTTCAGAGCTCAGCCTCCTGAGTAGTGAGGATTACAGGCTTGAGCCACCGGTGCCCAGCTATATTTGGCTTTTTGATCTTGGTTGATTTCACTCAACATAATCTCCAGGTCCTTTCATTTTCTTTCTCTTCTTCCTCTTCCTCTTCGTCTCTGTCTCCATCTCCATCTTCTTCCAATTTGCCTTTGTTCTTTTTAAAATGTTTTTTATTGTAAAAACACTGTACAGAGAGGTTACAGTTACATGAGCAAGGTAATGAGTTCATTTTCTATCAAGCATTGTTGACTCCTCCTTTGTTTTTCCCCTACTATCCCTTCCCTCCCACCCCCACAAATGTACTCCCCAGCCCTCCCCCCACCTAAATTGTAAAGTTGGTTTTTCAACATAGGGTTTGTACATCTCATTGTTACAATGGGTCAACCTGTATCCCTATTTAAACATTTTGTTTTTTCCCTTCCCCTCCCCAAATTAGACCGACAGGAAATAGAGTGAAAACAGGGGTTATACCGTGGGGGAGGAACATACGAAGCAACAAAAAAATCACATGGTACATTATAAATATGTTAGAAACAATAGCAAGAAAGAAAAAAAACCCACTTTGTTCCTATCGTGGGGTTAATTTTGCTTAACACCATCTTGCCTAGTCATGTACATAGCTTTTGACCTTTTCTGCTTGTCCCAGACATATACTAGTTGTTGTAAATAGGGGAAAACATGGGACCTATGTTTCTTTGGGCCTGGCTTACTTCATTTGATATAATTTTTTCCAAATCTTTCCATTTCCTAACAAATGGGGCAATTATATATATATATATATATATATATATATATATATATATATATATATCACATTTTCTTGATCCATTCATCTACTGAGGGGCATCTGAGAATGGCTCCAGGCTGGGTTCTGTGAGTGTCTCAGGAGCTAGCCCCTCAGGGAAAAGCTACTGATACCTGATAGGCCTCAAACCTACCCAGAACCTAGTCTCACCACAGCAACTCCAAACTAGAGGAACCAGCCATCTCCCTCTTTTGTGATACTCAAAGCAGATCTCCCTCCCACTGAACTAGCCTGGGAGGAGGATCACAAAGTCCTGGGTAAGGCAGAGCTTTTTTCTGCCTGCACAAACGAACTGACTTAAGAAACCAATCAAGCCACAGGAAAACCAAATGCCACAAGCAAACTCCACCAAGAGACTGGTTATGGATACAGGGGAGATACAAGATCTCCCCACCACCACCAAAAAAAAAATCAAAGAGCTCCTTTTTCTACCTATTTTTTTCAATTTTTTAAAAAAAGTGTTTTTTACTTTTTTCTTTCATAATTTTTTTATTTTAGGTGTGTGTGCGTGCAAGTGAGCGTGTGTGTGTTCATTTTCTAGCAAATGACATAGTTTCCTTCTTTTTTGCAGAATAATATGTTATTGCATATATGCATTTCATATTTTCTTGACTATTTTACATCAAGATTGATTCTGCAGCTTGGCTATTTTGAATTAGTCTGTAATTAGTGTGAAGGTATATCTCATATATTGATTTACACTGTTTGAAACATATACCTGAGAAATAAATTAGTCTTTTAGCTTTACTTTTAAAATATTTTTGCATATATTAATTGCACATGGGGGTTTACATTTGCTATTTCTATAAATACACAGTGTCCCCTTATCAAATTCACCCTTCATCACTGCTTTATTCCCCTCCACCTTCTGAAAACAATTTCAACATTTTTAATACAACATATTTATAATCACACATAAGTTACTTCAACCATCTTCACTAATTTACCATACATTTTCCTCTTCTTTATCCATCTAGGCTCCTGTATAGCTTAGATACTCTGAATAGTGATACAATAAATGCAATATGCAAATGTCTCTATTGTATCCTGAATTACACTTCTTTAGATATATGTCCAAGTGTGGTATCACTAGGTGATATGGTATTTCTTCTTTTCTTTGTTGAGGAACCTCCATAGTGTTGTCCATAGTTATCACACCAGGTTATATTTCTAAGTGTGTAAGATTTTCTTCTTCCCTGTGTGTCTCTCTAGCTTTGATTTTGTTTGCATTCTTGAGGACAGTCATATGAAGAGTGAGATGAAATCTCAATATTGTTTTGGTTTGCATTCCCTATATAGCTTTTGGTGCTGGGAATTTCTTCCTGAACTTCGCAGAAATTTGTCCATCTTCAGAGAATTGCCTGTTCAGTTCATTTGCTCATTTGTTAATTGGGTTGTTGATTCTTTGGGATATTATTTTTGCACCCCTTTTGTATTTTGGGCATTATTCTTTATCAGAAATATAGCCAACAAAGATAGTGTCCCATTCTGAGGCTCTCTCTTTAATACATTTACTATTTCTGGGTCCATGCAGAAACTTCCTATTTCACATAATTTCTTCCAATCCTTAATGTTATCTTCTGAACTACTTGTTATATTCATGAACTTATTGACAATGCCTATCTATGCCAGTGTTTTCTTGAAGTAGTTTCAGAGTTTCATGTTTTGTTTAAGGTATTTGACCCACTTTGAAATGATATCAGTGTATCATTGGAAATAGGGATTGAGTTTTAGTGGTCTATATGTTGCTATCTAGTTTCCCATTAGCATATTTTAAAAATTAATTTACTTTATTGTTACTACAAAGGTGATATACAGAGAGATTACAATTATATGAGTCAGTACATTTCCTTTCACACATTGTCTTCTATTCCCTCATTCTCTCTTAGTCCCTTGCTCACGTCTCTGCGCAGAAGTTGCATACTTCATCAATGTGCAGTGAGCTCCAATATTGCACTTTTTGCTCTTTTTCCCTCAAGTTCTTTGCCCTGTACTCCACCCTTCTGAAGATAAACACATTAATAAACCATAAATAAGATAAAGAAGACATAATCATCACCAACTAAAAATCTAAAATGGGGAAAGGAGCTAAGGAGAGATGTCTATATCTTGGAGTTACTTTCAGTATGAAAATTATTTTATATAAATATGAACAGGCACTTAGGAATTGAACCTTTGTGTTTCTTTCCTAATATTATCTTCTTTTGGTCTCACTGTGTGTGAGAATATAGAATCCTGTATAATTTTTCATATTCTAGTGTGTTTTAGACCTAAATTCCACAAATCAGAGAGAACATGTGCCATTTTGTCTCTCTGAGCTTGGCTAACCTCACTTAGCATGATTTGTTCTAGTTCCATCAATTTCCATGCAAATTACATTGTTTTCTTTCTGATGGCTGTGTAAAATTCCATTGTGTCTAGGTACCACATTTTTTTGATCCACTCATCTATTGTGGGGTATGTGGGCTGTTTCTGTATCTTGGCTATTGTGAATAGTATGGCAAGGAACATGGATGTGCAGGTGTCCTTATCAAATCCTGTCTCATGATGTTCAGGTAGATGCCTAGGAGTGGTATGGCTGTGTTGTAGGGAAGGTCTGTTTAGTTTTTAAGGAACTACCAGACTGCTGTCCAGAGTGGTTGTACTAGTTTACATTCCCACTAGCAGTGAAGTAGAGTTCCTTTTCCCACATCCTTGCCAACATTTGTTGTTCAAATTCACATTGTGGGCCAATCTTACTAGGGTGAGATGGAATCTGAGAGTTGTTTGATTTGTATTTCCTCATATATTTCTTTGTCATTCTTGCCTCTTCCATGAAGTCTCTCCTTAGCCCCTTTGCCCATGTAGTGATTGGTTTACTAGGTTTGGCAGGGCTTAGTTTCTTGAGCTCCTTATATATGTTGGATATTAGGCCTTTGTCTGATTACTGCTGGTAAAGACATCTGAGTCTGTTGGCTGTCTTTTTAGTTTAGTAACTAGGTCCTTAGCTGTGCAGAAAATTTAATTTTGATACAGTCCCACTTGTCAAGTCTATCTCCTATCTGTTTTGCAGCTGGGAATCTATTCAAGAAATTTCTGCCTATATATGTAGGTCATTTCAAAGTTTTGGGTTTGATGTTGAGGTATTTGATTCATTTTCAATTGATATTAGTGCATGGTGACAAACAGGTTGAGTTTAGTATTCTGCATATGGCTGCCCAGTTTTCCAAACACCAATTATTGAAGAGGATATATTTTCCTACTGTATGTCTTTGGCTCCTTTCCTTATCAAATATCAGATATCTGTAAGTGTATGGTTTTATTTCTGGGTCTTATCTATTCCATTGATCTTTAGGTCTATTTTTGTCCCAATACCAATTTGTTTTTGTTATTATGGCTCTGTAGTAGAGTTTGCGGTCTTAGATTATGATACAACCCTCATCACTCTTTGTGGCCTAGAATTGCTTTGGCTACTTATCCATGAATATGGAAGGTTTTTCCATTTCTTGGTGTTCTTTTTGATTTCTTCAGATTTTTATAGTTTTTCAGTATAAAGATGTTTTAAGTCTTTGATTAGGTAAATTCCTAGGTATTTTTTGTGGCTATTGCAAATGGACTTGTTTTCATGATTTCCCTTTCTGCTTGTACATTGTTGTTGTACAGAAATACTATTGGCTTTTGTGGGTTAATTTTTTATGCCACTATTTTCCAAAGCAGTCGATCAGCCATAGAATCTTGGGGATGGAGTTTATTGGGTCCTTTGGGTGTAAGATCCTGTCATCTGCAAAAAGGGCTAGTTTTATTTCTTCTTTCCTATGTGAATCACTTTTATGTCCTTTTCTTGCCTTATTTCTCTGGATAAGAATTTCAAAACTACATTAAAGAAAAGTGGAAAGAGTGGGCATTCTTGCCTTGTTCCTGATTTTAGGGGAAATGGTTTTAATTATTTTCCATTCAGTATGATGTTGGCTGTTGGTCTGTCATAATAGTCTTTATTATTTTATTTTATTTTTTTAGTCTTTATTATTTTAAAGAATATTCCTAGCTATTCCTAGTTTCCCCAAAGCTATTAACATGAGTGGTTGTTGTATTTTGTAGAAGCTTTTTTCTGCATCTATTGAGATGATCATGTGGTTCTTGTCTTTGGTTCTGTTCATGTGGTGAATTACATTTGTTAATTTGTGTATGTTAAACTAGCCTTGCATCTGTGGGATGAAGCCTAGTTGGTCATTAGGTATGATTTTTAAAATGTTTCTGGATTCTGTTGGCTAGTATTTTATTGAAGAGCTTTGCATCTGTGTTCCTCAGAGAAATTGGTCTGTAGTTCTCTTTGTTTTGTTGGATCTTTACCTGTTTTGGGGATGAGTGTGATATTGGCTTCATAGAATGAGTTTGGAATTGCTGCCTCTGTTTCTAATTCACAAAAAAAGCTTATTGGCATTCATTCACCTTGAAAAGTCTTAAAGAATTCAGAGGTGAATTCATCCAGGCCTGGGCTTTTCCTTGTTGGTAACTCACTTAATCTTGTTGCGTGTTATTTGGCATATTAAACTGGTTTATATCTTCTTGGCTCAGCTTAGTTAGTTTGTATCTTTCTAGAAATTTTTCCATGTATGCGAGGTTTTCCTTTTTTATTTAGTATGTTTCAAAAGTACTCCTTTATAATTGCTAGGACTTCTGGGTGTGGCATGTTTGACTTTATTGATTTGAATCTTGTCACCTCTTTCATAAACAATATCACTAGTGGTCTGTTAATTTTATTTTTTTAAAAAACAAGTTTTTTGTTTCATTGATTTTTATGTATAGTTTTTTAGTGTCTATTCCATTGATTTCTGACCTAATTTTTGCTATCTCTTTCTCTAATATGTTTAGGTTTAGTTTGTTCTTGCTATTTTAGCAGTTTTAATTACATCATAAGGTCATTTACTTGATGTGGTTGTTTTTTTTTATGTCTGCCCTTAGAGCTATAAACTTTCCCCTCAGCATTGTTTTTGCTGTAATCCCAGAGGTTCTGTTGTGATGAGTTTTCATTAAATTGAATTGTAAGAACTGTCTAATTTCTTCCTGAATGTCTTCTGTGACCCGGGTGTTATTCAGTAGTGTGTTATTCAGTTTCCAAGTGTTTGAGTGATTTCTGCATATGTTTTCTTGTTTAGAACTAGTTTGATTTCACTGTGGTCAGATAGGATGCAAGGAGTTATCTCAATCCTCCTGTATTTGCTTAGGCTCTTTGTGTCTACTATGACATGATCAATTTTGGAGTATGTTTCATGGGCTGCTGAGAAGAATGTGAATTGGGTCATTGTTCAGTGGATTATTCTGTAGATGTTTGTTAAGTCTATTTGGGTTCTGGTGTCATTTAATTCAGAGGATCCCTTGCTTATCTTTTGTTTGATTGGCCTGTGCTTTGGTGAGAGGAGAGTATTAAAATCTCCTATTTTCACTGTGTGGTCTCATTTAGTGTCATCCTATATTAATTATATTGAGGCCTGTTTTCATGCTAGCAACATGCTGTATTTATGGATTTGTAGTGTAGTATGGTGAGTATTATAATAAGTTTAGTGTTGCTCTTTTATGCTCAGGTTTTTTGATATTGAAGATCTTATCGCTTCAATATTACTATTGAAATTTCTACTTCCATGAAGATTTTCATAGGAACTTAATGTCTTCTGGTGTTTTCTTTGACTTCATTAATGTTATGTATTCTTTTCATAATGCTTCCTTATCTAAATCTTTTCCTGTAAATTTCTTCAGTATATTGGTAATAAGATTTTCTGCCTTGGTTCTTTACCAGTCTCCTTTTTATTGGTGCAGTGATAATCTACACATTTTTGTATGTTGATTTTGAATCTTTCTGCTTTACTAAATGATCTATGAGGTAATAGTTTTGGTGGAAGGTTTAGCATGAGATCAAATTATCTTATAATAATGGTAAATTGACTTCTTCCTTTCCTATTTTCCTATTTTTTATTTCTCATGCTTTGGTGCATATGAATTCCATTATTATGGGAGTAAAAGTGGAGAAAATAGACAACCTTGTCTCATTCACAATTTTGGAGAAAATACTTTTTGTTTCTCTCCATTTATTAAAATGTTGGCTAAAGGCCTAGTATAGCCTTTATTATGTTAAGATGCATTAATTTGCTTACTAATTTCTTCAGAGCTTTCAATGTGAAAAGATTGAATTTTATCAAAGTGTTTTTTCTGCCTAAGTTGAAATGATCATATGATTTTTGTTTGTGATCTTGCTTATATAATGTATTTTATTTATTGGTTTATGTGTATTGAAGCAACGTTGCACTTCGGGAATGAGAAGAACTTGATCTTGATGTATAAGCTTTTTAAAGTGGCATTGAATTTTGTTAGCAAGTATTTTAATAAATATTTTTCTATGATGACCAAAGAAGTTCATCTATAGTTCTCTCTCTTTTTTGATATTGCTCTGTCCAGTTTTGAATGATTTCTGAATTTATACTTCCTTCAGTATTTCATTGGAAATTTTTAGGAGTGTTACCATTAGTTATTTTAAAGACATTACAAAATTTCTTCTGTGAATCTGTCAGGTCCTGGATGTTTCTTTGTTGAGAGAATCTTTGTTACTGCTTCAATTACATTGTTTATTAGAAATATAAGTATTTACAGTCTTGGTTCAATTTTGGTTGATTGAATTCATCTTGAAATTCATCCATGTTTTATTTTTTCTAGGTTGAATGCAGATTGTCTTAGTGTTTCCTTATGATCTGTTGGAATTAACTCATTTTTATTGGGATATATCAATTTTGTTTCTACTTTTTGTATCATTTTCCATTTTTATCAGTGTGCACATTTGTGTGTGCATGTGCTTGTGCACTTGAGGCTTAAACTCAGGGACTGGGTAGTGTCCCTGAGCTTTTTTGCTCAAAGCTAATGCTCAATCACTTAAGCCACACCTCCACCTCTGGCCTTTGGTGGTTAATTGGAGAAAACAGTCTCATGGACTTTCTTGAGTGACTGGCTTTATTATTTTTATTTCTTTAAAAAATTTTGTTGTACAATGAGAAGTACAAGTTGTCATGTCCAAAACGAGCTTTACAACGTCGGTGCGG
>NW_012267296.1:9997778-10038778 GCF_000151885.1 Dipodomys ordii
GAAACCGGAAGTGGCGCTGTAGCTCAAGTGGTAGAGCGCTCGCCTTGAGCTGAAGAGCTGAGGGACAGCGCCCAGGTCCAGAGTTCAAGCCCCACGGCCGACCAAAAAAAACAAAAATTACAAATCTAATTTGCAGAGGTCTTTCATGTAAGTTTCTTAAAATTCACTCCTAGAAATCTCATCTATAGCCAGTGTAGGCCAGTTTCTCTGAATAAATACATTTCTGTTTGTTTAAAAAAAAATTTGTTGTAAAGGTGAGGTACAGAGGGGTTATATTTATGTAAGTTAGGTAATGAGTACATTCCTTTTTGAAAACTTCACTGCGTCCCTCATTTTCTTCCATTTTTTTCCCCTCAAGACCCTTTCCATCACAAGTTGTATAGTTCATTTCCAGCATATTGTCTAGTTAGTATGACTATGCTTCTTCTTACCATCCCCAAATGAGGTAAATGTTTTATAGAACTTTTTTTTAGGAAAAAAAATGATGCAGAAATAAAAAAACAATGAAAAAAGGTAAATAAATCAAAGGAAATAAAAGAACAGCAAAACCTCTTGTTTTCATTTCTTGGAGTTTATTTTGATAAGCATCATTTCATATGATCATATGCATGTAGCTATTGAGCACTTGTGATCCTCTCCTAAGAATTAGTGCTATTTTTATTAATCATGTCCTATTGTAATTATTTCTCATTTACTTGTAGATTTTTTTATTATTGTGAAAATACTGTACAGAGGGGTTACAATTACATGGGCAAGATAATGAGTACTTTTCTTATCAAGCATTGTACCCTCCTCCTTTGTTTCCCCTTCCCATCCCATCCTCCCTCCACCCCCCACCCAACCCTCCTCCCCCTAGATTTATAGTCATATTCTAATTATTACAATGGGAAAAACCATGCAGCCTATGTTGCTTTGGGTCTGGTTTACTTTGCTTATTATACTTTTTTCCAAGTCTTTCCATTTCCTTATGAGTGGGGCAATGTCATTCTTTCTGATAGAAGCATAGGATTCCACTGACCAATACCACATTTTCTTGATCCATTGGTCCACTGAGGGGCATATTCCATATCTTAGATATGGTAAACAATGCTGCAATGAACATGGTTGTGCTTATGGCTTTAATGTGTCCTTCTCTGTGGTCATTTGTATAAATGCCCAGGAGAGGGATTGCTGGGTCATAGGCAAGCTGTATATTTAGTCATTTGAGGAACCTCCAAAATATTTTCTAGAGTAGTTGAACTAGTTTATATTCCCATCAACAGTGCAGTAGCATTTCCTTTGGCCACATCCTTGCCAGCATCTGTTATTGTTAGCTTGATACTGGCCATTCTAATTGTAGTGAGGTAGAATCTCAATGTTGTTTTGATTTGCATATTTTTAACGGCCAGAGATGTCAAATATCTCTTCATATGTTTGTTGACCATTCTTATTTCTTCTTCAGAGAAGTCTTTCTTAAATCTTTAGACAACTTATTCATGAGTTGCTATTTCTTTGAGGATTTAGTTTTGGGGGTTTTAATTTTTCAAGCTCCAAGTATATTTTAGACATGAGGCCTTTGTCTGATGCATAGCTAAATAAAGATCTTCTCCCATTCTGTGGGCTTATCTTGCTAGCTATGTCCTTTGCCATGTAGAAACTCCTCATTTTGATGCAATCCCATTTATCCAGTATTTATTTGATTTGTAATGATTCTGGATCATTAATTGGAAAGATTTGACCTATCCTAAGGAGCACTAGTGTTTCTCCTATCCCTTCCTATATTTTCAGGATATATGGTATTACATTGATGTCTTTTATCCATTTAGAATTGATTTGGGTATAGGGTGATATGCAAGGATCAAACTTCAATTTTCTGTATATGTAAAACCAATTCTTCTAGTACTATTTGTTGAGGAGTCTATCTTTCTTCCATCTTGTGCTTTTGGATTCCTTATCAAATATTAGGTGGCTATAGGTCTGTGAGCTCTTTTCTGGCTCTTCTATTCTGTTCCATTGGTCCACAGATCTATTCTTGTGCCTGTACCAAGCTGTTTTCTTACTCTGGCTTTGTAATGGAAGTTGAAGTTTAGTATTGATATTCTTCCAGGACTGTTCTTCCAGCTAAGGATTGTTTTTGCTAATCAGGATCTTCTCTTATTCTATATGAACTTTGGATTGCTTCTTCTATATCATTGAAGAATGTTGTTGGGATTTTGATGGGTATTGCACTGAATTTGTAGATAGTTTTTGGCAGTGTTGCCATTTTCACAGTGCAAATACTTCAAATCCAGGAGCATGGGAGATTTTTCCATTTCCTTAAGTCTGCTTTAATGTCTGAAGTTTTCATTTTCTTTGGTGTACATCTCTGTATAATTATAGCTTACTTGGTGTGGCTCTCTAGACATGGAAAGCCTGATAGGAATTTAAACTCTGCTCCTTCAGAGAGAGGTTAATTGGTTCCCCATTCTCTTTCTGCCATCTTCTTTTTCTGCCATCTTCCCCCTGTCTGGCTTTAAATGGCAATCCTCAGCTCTCAGCCTCCTAAGTAGCTAGGATTACAGGCATGAGCCACTGCCTTAATATTTAAGAAAAGTATCATACAATTGGTAACATTATCTATCTAGTAATGTGTATTCAGGGTACTATTGTTCTTAAATAGAATAGTAGGCAGCTATATCTTCTATTATCATTAGTGCTATGTCTGATCTTTTTATACTGTCTGAGATGTCTAAGAAATTACTTCAATCTTTTACATTTAATAATTTTCTTCACATTTGGCAGAATCATCAAACATTCAATTGCTGATAGTCTCTTTTCAACTCATTCTCTTCTATCTCTAATACATTCACTTGAGATTTTGATTTGCTTTATTGATCTTTTCTTTTTTATTATTAATTCAATGAGCTTTTTATTTTCAAGGTATCAGTTTGATTTAAAAAAATATTTTACTTTTTTGCCAGTCCTGGGGCTTGAACTCAGGGCTTGGGTACTGTCCTCAAGCTACTTTGTTCAAGGCTTTATTACTGATTCACAGCTCCACTTCCAGCTTTTTGGTAGTTAATTGGTGATAAGCATCTCATAGACATTCCCGTCTGGGCTCAGATCTCAGCCTGCTGAGTAGCTAGGATTATAGATGTGAGCCACTAGCGTCTAGCTATTTTATTTTTAAAAGTGTTTTATTGTAAAGATGCTGTACAGAGGAGTTACAGTTACATGAGTAAGGTAATGAGTATATTTCTTGTCAAGCATTGTTATCCCTTCCTTTGTTGTTCTCCCATGACCCAATATAGTGTGTTGTGTGTATCATTGTTGCAATGGGCCGTCTTGTGTCTTTGTTTCAGTGTTTTGTTATTCCCTTTCCCCAAATAAGACAAATGTATATACAAGATGCAGGTGTACAGTGTCAAGTACAGTGACAACAGGGGATATACCATAGGGGGAACAATATACAAAGGAAACAAAAAATTAGTATTAGTAGCATAAAGATGTTCTATTCTTTTATTTCCATTATTACATTTATTGCACTTTGAATCATTTCAAACTTTATTATATTCCCATTTCTCTAGTGTGTCATCCTCCCCACATCAACAATATTTGGTGTATTTCATTACATTGCTATCACCCATTTATATGTAATGAATTTCAATCCTCTTCAGTTTGACTTTTTCAAAATTTTTATTTTTTAATTCATTTTTAACAACCTGCATTATGCTTATTTGTTGATATTTATTTAAATTATCTGTGGATTAATTGAGTTATTTGCAATTCCTTGAATTCTGTCATATGTTATGTTGATCATTACTATCATTGTTTTTATTTTTAATTTAATGTATATTAGCTTTCCTATATCCTGGTATTTTTTTTCTTATCACCACACTTAGATTGATGTCAATAGCAAAACATTTTCCACAGTGCCTAAGACATTGGTTCTGTCTCCTTCTCCATTCAAAGAAAAGAAGCTTAAATTAATAAGTAATCAGAGTTGTTCAGCACCAACTAAGTGAATACTAAGATACTCCACATAGAACAATTCCTGACCTACTTCAGTATCTCAAAAAGAATAAAAAAGAAAAGTTGAAGTTTTTATGTATTAGAAAGATTTCAGTTCATGTGGCTGGTAATGAGATGAAAATAAGGGTGATATGTTGGTGCAAGGTACATTTTAGAAGAGAGTTGTGGCAGTGGACAGTAGAATGAGGTATCAAGATATTGGAATATGAGAATCAGAAGAAATCTAATCAAATGTGTATTAATAGGAAAAAGTAATGGGAAAAGAAGAAAAATAAGCACAAAAATAAATGACGAAAATATTTTCTTTTTTCTTTTTAATTTTTATTTTTGTTATTGTGAAAATACTGTACAGAGGGGTTACAATTACATGGGCAAGATAATGAGTACATTTCTTATCAAGCATTGTAGCCTCCTCTTTTGTTTCCCCTTCCCATCCCTTCCCATCCTCCCCCTGCCCCCCCACCCAATCATTCCCGCCCCCCCTCACCAAAGTTGTAAAGTTCGTTTTCGACATAACACTTGTACTTCTCATTGTTGCAATGGCTCCACCTGTATCCCTATTTAAACGACTTGTTTTCCCCTTCCCCTCCACAAATTATACCAACATCAAATACAATGAAAGCAGGGGTTATACTGTGGAGGAGGGACATACAAAGCAACAAAGAAATTATCTTATAAATGTGTTAGAAACAATCGCATGAAAGAAAAAAACATTTGAATACATATCTTAGGGTTCATTTCCCTAACATCACCTATCTGACCTTTTCTGCTTGACTCAGACATATACTAGATATTGCAAATAAGGGAAACCATAGGACCTATGTTTCTTTGGGCTTGGCTTACGACAAAAATATTTTCTAATATATATAACTTCTCAAGGTTATATATTGGGATGATGGTGGTGAGAGTAAGGATTATAATTACTTAAACTGTAGAGAGAAAGTGGAATTGGTGGAGTGTAATAGGACAGACTGAAAGACAATGGTAAAAGACTGAATATAGAAAGACAGATGTTATAGCTCCAATGTAATGACTATTAAAAGAAATGATATAAAGCAAAATTTAAAATAAAACAAGAAACAGATAATAAAAATATTTAAAACAGAGAAAAATTTAAATGAAAAGAATCAGACAACAAAACCAGAACCACAAAAACAATCTGTATTAAGTCTGAAAAGGTTCTTCCAGTTGAGATTGTCTGACTTCAGTCAGCTCAGAGAAATAGTGGCTTCTCTGAATCCTGGGCTGGTTTCTCAAAAGAAACTTGGCTTAAATTTTGGCTAACAGAAGGATGCTAAAATGCACAGTTTCTAATCACGCCATGCTTATTGTGTGGTGGGATCAGGTCCCTACCAACTCACAGTGTATTGTTCTCTATCCAGGTGGTTTCCAGGTGGCATTCTCAGGGATTTCTGACAAAATCCTTGTTCAAACAAAGTTAATGAATCATAACTTATCTGAAATGTCATTAAATGAAGAAAAGAATATCAATGATCAAAATGAATTAGTGATACCAGAAAAAATTCAAGATGAGTTAGCCTGTATAATCCAGATGTCGATAAATGATATAACTACACAAGTAAATAACCTGAGCAAATATGTTGAAGGAATAATTATGAATCTATCCAATGAAATTGATCAGATCTCTGTGAGAATTCAGGCTTTACAAGACAATGTAATTCAGATCACTAATAATTTTGCCAACAAGGACAGAGACAAAACTGATTCCACAGAATCTACTGAATTTGAGAAAGATTCTCCAATTACAGATACTCAAACAGAGAATGAAGATATTCTTAAGCCATCATCTGCTAGCTTACATAAAACTCATGATGATGTTATTATGCAAACATCACCTACTTATTGTGAGGATGACTCCCAAGCATTAACTAATTGCCATGATAATATGCATTCCTATGAAATAGGTAAAGAAATGTTTTTACCTGAACTTAAAGAAATTCAGATAAAATTCACCCAAAGGGAGGATCTAGATGATCCTAATGTACCCCAAAACATGACTCTAGATAAAGGATTACAAAATCAAGCTACAGTGGATCATACCCAAGCCACTTGTGGAGGCATATCTTATTCACATGTAAATCAGCTAAAAGAAAAGCTTTTGAAAAGCTCAGATTCTGTAATCCTGATAACTTCTAAATATGTCCGGTATGGAACTGGTACAAGAGAAGTTCAACTCCAACCTCAAATTCACCATACAACAGAAGTGTTCATAGGCCCTGCAGCACCATCTTCACCTCCTCCTTTACCACCTAATTGGTTGGATTTGTTAAGAGCTTCAATGATGGCAAATCCTCCAGTTAAACCTTCTATATCACTTGCTGTATTAACTTCAGCAGAATCATGTTCAGAATGTATTGAAACTATTCCTCAAGCAGATTTTGAAGTTCTTTCAGCTGAAAAAGATTCATCACTTACTGCTTCTAAACCTCTTGAATATAAAGAGTCAATGCATGATCCAGTTAAAAAAGATCAAGAAGTACAATTTCCACCTATACCTTCTAGTCCAGTAATCTTGGACATAAACAAAACAAAGGACATACATTCAGACCTGCCTAACAATGCTTCATTATGTACACTGTCATCAAAAATTTCAATCTCATCATGTATACAACCATCAAAAACTTCAATTATTTCACATTCAAGATCACCAAGTGTACAATCATCAAAAACCTCAATTATTCCACATTCAAGATCACTGTGTATACAATCATCAAAAGCTTCAGTTATTCCACATTCAAGATCACCATATGTACAACCATCAAAAACATTAGTTACATCATGCTCAAGATCACCATGTGTACAACCATCAAAAACTGCAGTTACTCCAAATTCAAAATCACCACATGTACAACCATCAAAAACTTCAGTTATTCAACATACAAGGTCAGCAGATATACAACAATCAAAAACTTCAGTTATTACAAATTCAAAGTCAACATGTTTACAACCATCAAAACCCTTTTTTCCAAATTCAAAGTCATCACATATGCAGCCAACAAAGTCATCTGTTTCCAAACCACAAGGGCATTCATTTTTATCAACACCAAGTTCTTCTCAGCCAATATCATGTACAAATCTGAACCCAATGGTAATAAAATCAATTACACCAAAACCAAGTCAGTCAACTCAACAAATTTCCAATAGCTCAGTTGCTTCTCCATCATGCTCATGTTCATGTCCACCAAAATCTTCAATTTTACCTACAAGAGTTCCAGCTTCCCAGTCACAAACTATTCCAATAGCACTATCATCAAGATTTTCAGATATACCTTCATCAAGATCTTCCTCAGAAAGTTCTTTCACTCCATCTTCAACTGGACATTTGAAACAACCACAACAATCTTCCCATGTACAGCCAACAGTCCCTTTCAGTTTATTGTCCTTACTACCTTTTCCTTCATCATCATTATCAACAAGCATATCAAACTCTCAGGGCCAAACAATTTTCCAACCATCACCAGCTTCAGTGAGTCAACGTGTGAAACAGGCTCCATTAATTCCACCAATATTTAGCAAAGCAAAATGTGCTCTGATGGAAGTAGTAAGAAAAGGTGTTCCATTCCCCAAAGCTGAGGCTCAGTCTGCAATAAAATCCAAAAGTGACATAACTGAAAATGAAAAAAAAAACTTCAGACATGCTCAATCATAAATAACTGAGTACAATTCTGGAAAATTGGGAGATTGGTTGATCACGTGGGGCAAAATGAACACAAAAATAAATCCAAGTAAATGAAAATTAAGACTCTGTGTTGTTATTTACTGTTAATGTGGTGATTACTGGGTTTTGCATTAGAATAAGTTTTTATTTCCCTGTCTTCTAAGAATGGACATCAATTAAAATAGACATCTGAAGCCATCTAATATTTAAATTCTGAAGGTATTTAGTCACTATTTCTTTTCAAGTAATATTTTATTCAAATATTCAAGTTTCCTGCCTCTGCTAGAGGCATGGCTCAAGTGTTAGAACATCTATGTTGTAAGTAAAGGTCTTGATGTAAATTCCAAGTACCATCAACACAACGTAGTAATCTTTTTTCCAAGATTTATATTTTCAGTTCATTAGCAATAAATATTCCATTGTAATACATGGCCACCTAATGCAGAATGTTGGTTTCTCTGTAATAAATCCCTTTTTAAAATGTAGATGTTGGAGAGTTCTTGTAAGAATAAAGCAAATGGGTATTTTCTTGTTTGGGAGCATTTATCTGGAAGAATACAGTTGTGATTAGAAGGTCAGCTCAAGAATCAGACTCCAAGGGAGCTACTATCCCTGATGGCTGTTACCTAGTTCTGAAGAGGAGTTTTGACATTACTTGAGATGGCAGGTATAACATTTGCCTTTTTATGCATTTGAAGATGCATTTGGGCAAGTATCTAAGGGACCCAGTGATGGGGAGGAGGTTGAATGATTAGATGAGAAATAGATTCATGGTTAAAGACTTAATTTGGGAACAAATATCCTTAAGTAATCTGTGAATCTTGCACTATATTTCTTCCTTGAAGTGTATGCCTTTTTAATATATAGTCAAGAGATTTGTTTTATAGCATACTGCACTGGAAACCTGAAGACTTATAGCTGATTTAAATTCCAACCCTTGTTATAAATTTTTGTAAGTATATGTAGTTACCAAAATAAACAAGAACTTTTGGAAATAAATTTCAGGATCTGAGGTATTATTATGAAGTTAGACTCAGAAATTACTCAACAAGGCAATTTTACTTCTGCAGAAGTGTATTCAACCTCCAACAGTCTAAATAGCAAGCACACTTGGAAGGCAACCTGCTCGTTTATTTCTAATACATCAATACTTATTCTAATTCAGGAAACATAACATCAGAATGTAGGGTCATAGTCTAATGTGATTGGCTAGCTTGAAATGAGATCAAGAGTTTACCAAGTTAGTCATTCTGTAGAAAATGGCTTCCCCTAAAGTGGCATTTGTGTTGTGAAGCAACCATTTGGCAGAAAATATCTCAATTCTTACAATTCCCTCCTATTTCGTGACATATTTTTTTTCAAGCCTAAGTAACATCAATTGACTTTCTATTATATACAAAAGAAAAAGTAGTGTGAAAGTTGTTTTAAGGTCAGTTTCATGAGGTTGGTATGTGGAGTCATTGTCAATTTTTTTCCAGCAGATATCAGGAGCATTCTTGACTTAAGTACACTGGGTCCAGCCTCATTCCACTATTTGAGCAGTCAACTCAGTCCTAAATAACACTTGAAGTGGGCTCAAGCTTATTGTCCTTATTAAAACATGGTCACTGGCCCTGTAAAAGTATGCTAGAAACTCAAGAGGATGGGAAGTCTGGACCAAAAATTATCACAGGATGGGTGAAAACAAAGGAGATACCCAGCAATCCTAGGCCAAATCTACTTGTTATGACCTATTCATTGTAATGCCTTTTCATAGGAATTTGAGCAAATGCCCTATTTTGCCATCTATCAGTAAATCTGCCTTTAAAAGTGGCATAGCATGCACAATGTACTCTGTCATTGTAAACATGAATAAACAAAGTAGGGTTGGAGGAGACTAAATTTTAGATGTTCTCACATTTCCAAAATTAAAGCTCAACAGAGAACATTGATGAATACATTAATACTCTGGGTAGAAGTGAATTCTCAAATACTCCCAGATCAAATAAGATCAATACCAACATGAAGGGAAAGATAAAGGTCTACAGAAAGAATAACATTCATGATAGAATTGTCAGGTCTGTTGGAAAGGAGAGGGGAAGAAAAAAATAATCTATTCATAAATTCCAAATACCAAGCATATTATAGCTATAGCCAACTGATACAGCACACGCAAGGGAAAGCCCACAATCATTCATTCAAGTACTGATAAAGCATACACAAGGGAAAGCCCACAACCATCTATTCAAGTATTGTACAACTCATTTTCGTATTCTTTCTCAAAGGAATGTCCATCTTGCAAATTTGTACCCCAGGAAAAGACATGTGATGTACAAAATCCTGGGAAGCAAATAGTTAGACTCCCAAGGTTCCTTGCCTCCAGGGAATCTGGAAGGGAGTAAATAGACTAATATATAGAAAAAAAGTGCTGGCGAATTAATAGCTAGCTTAAAAAGATAAGCCTGAAGAACAAAATGAATACCTTCCTTCAACAGGGCTATAGAAGGAAAGGGGGAAATGATCTGTATCCTTCTTGCATTGTCCGAGTTCCCTTTTCAACTTCAAGAAGGAGTTTCCAGATAAGAGAGAGGCTGAGGTACCTGTAGCCCACTGCTGTTTCTTCTGCTTGGTTGTTGGGTGTTTTTCATTTGTTTGTTTTTGTTTTTCCTTTCTGTGTCTATTTTTCTTCTTAGGTATTTTGATGGGGAATAAGGGCACAGGTCTGCTATGCCAGCAGAGGGCAGAAAGAACAAAGGAATCCAAATAAAAGAATAATCATTTGTTTAATTTTCTTTTTGTCCTAGGATTTTTTTGTTCAATATTGTGACATCAGGATGGAGAATTTATTTTCTTAGATATGCCCTTATCTAGGGTTGACATTTATTTCCCATCCCATTATTTCAATGGTGACTGACCTGGGAGAATACTCAACTGCAATATTGGAGGTTTCTCTTACTTTACTTAAAATGTTTCCTCAGTCTCTCTCCTGGATACTGTAATTGCTAATCAGAGTCACCATTCTGCTCATGTCCAGGACACATTTCAGTCACACACACACACACACACACACACACACACACACACACGCACGCACGCACATACACACACACACACACACATTGAAAGTCCCAAGCATTAAATAGTTCTCCACTTTCCTACTTCAGTCAGTGCATGAAATTACTTGGTGGCCAAATTGCTTCCCTGGGGCTTTTTCCCCATGTTGCGGATTATTTGACTATCCTTCTGGCTCCATAGTTAGCCAAAGAGCACGGGTCTCCCTCAGCTCCGAGACAGCCATAATAAGGCAGCAAGATCTATCAGCCCCAGGGAATGGTTCCTTTGACTCCCTCAAATTGACATAAAAGATCCCCCAAGAAAGAGAAAGGTACCCAACTGACAATAATCAGATTAACAAATATTCTAGGAAGGAAGTCTGCCCGCGTTTTATCCCTAACATGTCACTACCCCTTATTCCGATCAGGAAACTTTGCCCCACAATTTAGGGTCATAGACTTATGTGATTGGCTAGTTTGAAAAGAAGTTAAGAGTTTACCCAATCACTCCCTAAATGGAACAGTAGGAACTAGTTAGAAAAAAAAACAACTTTGTTTAAAAGGGAATGTGGCTCAACCGAAATATCTTTTTGTTTCTAAAGCATTTCATGAGGTTGATCAAAAGAACACTTAGACAGTTGGGGTTGTGTAGCAATTGAGGACATGCAGGCTAATCTTAAAATGGCACTGCTTAGGTACAGCAATCATTTGATGAAAGAGATTTTAATTTTTACAGAACCATTTCAATTTATTGTATGATGGATAGATAAGGCATTCCATTGTAGCATTTCTTTTTTTTTGGATTCTTATGTAAGAATCCAAAATGTAAGAACTCTAACATATTCAATGAAATGTACATGGAATATTTTCCTGCTTCAATTACAGAATAGAATTTCAAATATAAAACACATAGTTCTATTACTCAAGAAATGATAATAACTACTTTAGATTTTATAAATTTAATCTAATTGTTTTTGAAGTGGCATTTGAACTCAAGGCCATATTTTCAATAAGCATTGTGCCCAATCACTGAAGTGTCACATCAACCCTTTTTAATTTCATTATTTTTGAATTGATTCTCACATTTATATCCATTATGCTACGGAATGCTAATCCAATATTTGCAACTAATGCATTGCTGGGATTACGAGCAAGAACTATTGTGCCCAACTCCATATGGGTTGCAATGGAATCTTACAAAGTTTTGTTCACACTAACCTTGAAATGTTATCCTCTATATCTTAACCTCCTGAGTATCTAGTATTACAGGTGCATGCCCTTGAAACACATCTTAGATTTTATGAGATATTTATTACCTAGGTCCCTTTACTTGATGTTGCCACACCAATAGCTGAACAAGATTAGAAGGCTAATATGGATGCAGGTAACTGCAGTACAAATCATGATCAGATGTGCAATCTCACAGAGTTCCATGGGGAGTACACAGAGGAACCCGAATGAGATCCAAGAGCTTCAATTAAAAGATAATAGTGACCATTCTGAGTTTTAGGATTGGTTTATAAGGCTAACAGGTAATGCATAGGGGACCCTGAGAACATATGCATGATAAGTATGATGGACTGGATAAAATGCTTTGACATCAGAAAGAAATTACAACGGGTAGAAGGAAAAAATTATATGAATTTCCCACAACTTATTGACACTGATTACAAGTTTTATAATGCTTTAGAGGTACATAAAGCAAAACCATATTGTATACTATTTACAGCCCCAATTAACATGAACACAACATAAAGAAAAAAAAAGTTGGTAAGGACAGATCCAAGTGAAAACCAATATGCCTATTGTAAAGAGGAAGGGCATTGGAGAAATAAGTGTCCGAAGCTGCAAATGAACCTGAGAAAAAAATGGCCTGCAGATTGTCTGATGACCCCTAGATATAAAGAATCAGTTTGTGACTAAGCTTCATGAATGATAAAGCCCAGAGGTTCTAGCCACACTGCGGATTCCCATGAGAAAAGCCATACCAAAAAAGAATAGAAAAGAACCAGCCCTTTGTGGTTGAAGGTGTGGGTCAGTTGGTAGAGCACCAGCCAATGATGAAGGCATGAAATACTGAATTCATATTCTGGTCTTGCAACAACAAAATGGGGAATAGCACTAAAGGAGCCATATGGCAAAAAGATATCAGTTTGTTTCTAGTATCAATAGATACTAGAGTAAGATTCTCAGTTTTGAATTATAAAGCTATGTCACTGAGCGATCATTTTATTGCTGTTGTGGAAGTAATGGGGCAAATTCATGGCTGACACTTCAGCCTCTTGAGTGTACACTGGTAGAACACAATCTATAAACATTATTTTCTGTACATGTCAGATTGTTGTTTCTCTCTTGAAATTTGATGTGCCAATTAAATGGTCATAACCTTTATATCTGGAAAGAAAAGATATATACATGTATCTGTTAAGAACATAATTTGCCTATACTTTCTACATGCAAGCAGAGAAGCTGAAGCTGCCTCAATACCCCTGAAATTATGAAAAGGTAATTAATGATGGCATCACTCAATAGGCCATTTTAGTGGTTCTCATTAATGTCCTACTAAAAGAAGGAGAGAATTGTCCTTAAAAGAAATAGCCATCTTCCTTTGGGAAGAGTGAAGTAAATTATGATCAGAGTTTTGAAAGTTGTACTTATAACACAACAATGTTATTTATTAAAAGTCTTATCAAGTCCTAGTTAAAATTATTATACTGAAGAATGCAAATTTCTACAAGAGACAATTTAGGATATTCACTTAACTGCACCTCATCTGTATGCTTTTAAATACTGTATAAGGAAACTATGGATGGTTTTCAGTAAGGGATTGTTATTGAGTACTATTTGTAAGGATTTTATTTAGAATTTTTACATCAATATTCATCAGGATTGGATTATAATTTTATTATTTTTGTTCCATCCATCTCTGCCTGCCTGCCTGCCTTCCTGCCTGCCTTCCTGCCTGCCTTCCTGCCTTCCTTCCTTCCTCCCTTCCTTCCTCCCTTCCTTCCTCCCTTTCTTTCTCTCTCTCTCTCTCTTTCTCTCTCTTTCTTTCTTTCTCTCTCTCTCTTTCTTTCTTTCTTTCTTTCTTTCTTTCTTTCTTTCTTTCTTTCTTTCTTTCTTTCTTTCTTTCTTTCTTTCTTTTTCTTTCCTTTTTGCTGGTCCTAGGGCCTGAACTCTGATCCCGGGCTCTGTCATTGAGCTTCTTTTGCTCAAGGATGCACTCTACCATAACACTTGAGCCACAGTACCATTTCCAGCTTTTTTGAGTATTTTCTTGGATGTAAGAGTCTCAGGTATGTTTCTTCTCAGGCTGGCTTCAAGCCACGATCTCAGATCTCAACCTCCTGAGCAGCTAGGATTACAGATCTGATCCACTGGCACCTATCCTTCTCTGCCTCTTTTGATTTCTTTTAGCTTGTAGACTCTTATCTTAGATTTAAATATGGCTAGTATTTGTTTTCAGGGTCCATTTGCTTGGAAGGTCTTTATCCTTCTTGTGAATTATTATTATTATTATTGGTTGATATATGATTATATATATATCTCATATATATATATGATAAATGATTGATTTTGGTTTTTGTTCATACCTGTAATCTTTACTACTTAGGAGGCTGAGATTGGGAAGAACATGGTTCAAGGCCAGTAAGTGTCCAAAAGTAGCAGTCTCCTCATTGCTGGATACAGTGATTGTGTACCTGTCATTTCAAGATACATGGAATGCTTAGATTGGGAGAACTACAATTCTAGGTCAGTCCAAGCAGAAAAACCCATGAGACTGTCTCAAAACAGATAGACTAGATGTGATGTGATGTCTTGTATCTGTGATCCAAGCAAAGTTGAGAAGTCTTAAAAATAAGCAGACTGATGCTTAGTTCATGGCCAGGGAAGTAAGGGAGATGAGAGAGAGAGAGAGAGAGAGAGAGAGAGAGAGAGAGAGAGAGAGAGAGAGAGAGAGAGAGAGAGACAGTGTGTGGCTCATGCCTATAATCATAATAACTCAAGAGGCTGAGATGTGAGAATTGTGGTTCAAAGCCAGCCCAGGCAGGAGAGGCTATGAGACTCTTACCTCTAATTAACCACTAGAAAATAAGAAGTGGTACTGTGTCTTGAAGTGATAGAGCTCTAGTCCTGAGCAGAAAAGCTCAGGGATGGTGCCCAGGTCCTGAGTTCAAGACTCACAACTGACAAAAAGAAACAATGAAAATATGATGAGGCATGGCTCAAGTGGTAGAATGCCGAGCTTGCAAGCACAAGGCCCTGAGTTCAAACCCTAGTACTACCAAAAAGAAAAAAGACAAGACTAAGAACCCTTAAAGTGAAACCTAATATGATCTTTTAAATTAATATTATTTTATTGGCATAATCACAATTGTATGTAGTTATGAGATAAAATGGTTTTGATTTGTGTATACAATGTAGAATTATTAACTCATGGTAACATGACTGTCATTTTAGTAAACCAGTTTAATTTTTTTCTCACTTCACCTATATATACATATTCATATAGCACCAGAATTATGACCTGTTATTATGATGGTGAAACCAGAAATTACATTGATTGAAATCAAAGCCAATTTACAAATAATGAAATAAGGGTATTTAGAAAAAAGGAAATAAAGTTTATTACTTTTTCTAGGCAAAAAATGGTACTACCGTGAAGAAAAAAGAAGAATCCTATAGCCTGGGTAGAGAAGGACAGGCTTTTAAGTTGAATAATTTTGCTAGGCAAATGAAAGCCATATTAGCTACCATTTTGAAGACAAAAAACTATAGTCCTCTAGTCTGGGTGTATGCTAAAAGCTTTAAAAAATAACCAAGCACAATAATCTTCTAATTGCATATGCTGAGGTATGATTCTCCACTGGATGGTGGCCTTGGGTATATTTATTGAAACAAGTATTAGCCTTCAGAGTTTCATCCCCTAATATTCCACACCATTTCTTCACTCCGAGGTACAATGAAGTAAGAAGAGGAATGGGCTGACCTTGCCTAGTGCTGTAAAGACACTGTACTTTTCTCCCATGGGAGAATGGGGAGAGGCAGAAAGGACAATAAGAAAAGAAAAAATCATTTAAACCTTGCATAACTGAAAGAAGGATTTTGAGTGTCTTCATTTTTAATATATATTTTTATTGTAAAAATACAGTATGGAGGGGTTACAGTTACATGAGCAAGGTAATGAGTACATTTCTTATAGAGCATTGTTGCACCCCTACCATCCCTTTCCTCCTCACCTTCCCAACTCCTCTCTCCCCTCTCCCCCGCCTCCCTGCCCACAAAGTTGTAAATTTCATTTTCAACATACTATCTTGTATATCTCATTGTTACAATGGGTCAACTTGTATCCTTATTTCAGCATTTTGTTATTTCCCTTCCCCTCCCCAAATTACAAAAATGTATATACAAGATGCAGGACACCAGAAACAAATACAGTGACAACAGGGGCTGTACCATGGGGGAAGAACATACAAAAAACAACAAAAAAACCCCACATAGTACATTATAAGTACATTAAAAATAGTAAGAAAGATAAAACCTTTTGTGTCCCTATCTTGGGGTTCATTTTGCTTAGCATTAAGCTATGTGGTTATATGTACATAGCTCTTCTGCTTGTCCAGACATGAACTAGATATTACAGATAAGGAAAACCATGCAACCTATGTTTCTTTGAGTCTGGCTTACTTCACTTAATATAATTTTTTCCAAGTCTTTCCATTTCCTAACATATGGGGCAGTGTCATTGTTGTTCCTAATGGAGGCATAGAATTCCATTATATATCTCACATTTTCTTGATAAATTCAGCTACTGAGGAGCATCTGGGTTGGCTCCATATCTTAACTATGGTAAATAATACTGCTATAAACATAGCTGTGCTGGTAGCTTTAGTATCGCCTTGTTTGTGATCATTTGGTTAAATGCCTAAAAGAGGGATTGCTGTGGAGTCTTTTGAGGAACCTCCATACTGCTTTCCAAAGTGGTTGAACAAGTTTAAATTCCCACCAACAATGCAGAAAGGTTCCCTTTTGGCCACATCCCCTCCAGCATCTGTTGTTATTCGATTTCTTGATTATAGCCATTCTAACTGGGGTGAGGTGGAAACTCAATGTTGTTTTGATTTGGATTTCTTTTATGGCTAGAGAAGTTGAGCATTTCTTCATGTGTTCATTGACAGTTCTTATTTCCTCTTCAGAGAAGTCTTTAAGTATTTAGCCCACTTATTAATTGGGCCGTTGTTTCTTTGAGGATTTGTTGCTGGGGATTTAATTTTTTGAGTTCTAAGTATGTTTTATATATGAGGCCCTTGTCTGTTGTATGGGTAGTGATGTTCCCAATCCGTGGACTTTCTATTGATCTTGCTAGCTATGTCCTTTGCCATGGAGAAGCTCTACAGTTTCATGCAACCCCATTTGTCCAAACTTTCTTCTATTTGTTGTGTTCCTGGGTCTTTATTAAGAAAAATTTGGCTGTGCCAAGGAGCCCTAGAGTTTCTCCTATTCCTTCCTGTAATGTTTTCAGGGTATCTGCTTTGACTTCAAGGTCTTTGATCAATTTGGAGTTAATTCTGGTGCAGGGTGATGTATAAGGATCTAGCTTTAGTTTTCTACAAGTGTTTAACCAATTTTGCCAGTACCATTTACTGAAGAGGTTGTCTTTCTTCCATTCCATTTTTTTAGCTCCCTTATCGATTAGGTGGCTATAGTTCTGTGGGTTCATTTCTGGGTCTTCAGTTCTATTCCATTGGTCCTGAAGTCTGTTCTTGTGCCAGTACCAAGCTGTTTTGATTATTATGGCTTTGTAGTTGAGTGAAATTTGGTATTGATATTCCTCCAGCACTAATCTTTCTGTTAAGGACTGTTTTTGCTATTCAGGATTTTTTATTGTTCCATATGAATTTTTGGATTGCTTCTTCTATTTCCTTGAAGAATGAGGTTGGGTATTGATAGGTATCCCATTGAATTTGTAGATAGCGTTTGGAAGTATTACCATTTTCACGATGTAAATCCTCCTGATCCAGGAGCATGGGAGGTTTTTCCACTTCTTTAGTATTGCTTTAATTTACTTTTTCAGGATTTTAAAGTTTTCATCATAGAGGTCCTTCATTTCTTTAGTTGGCTCCTATGTATTTTATTTTTTGGGGGGCAATTACAAAAGGAGTTGCTTTCTTGATTTCACTTGCACTGTTTTTGTTATTGGCATACAGAAAAACCATTGATTTTTGAGGGTTAATTTGATACCCTGCTACTTTGCCAAAGTTTCAAATCAGCTCAAGTCACTTGGGAGTGGACTCCATGGGGTTCCTTAAATACAAGATCATGTCATAATGTCATCATCACTTTGCAGACTTTTACTTCATCTTTCCCTATTTGGATCTCCTTTATGCTTGCATCTTGTCTTATTGATCTAGATAGACATTCTAATACTTCAAAGTGGAGAGAGTGGACATCCATGACTCATCCTAGACTCCTGAATTTAGAGGAAATGGCTTTAGCTTTTTGCCATTAAGTATAATGCTGGCTGTAGGTTTGTCATACACTGCCTTTATTATATTGAGGAATGTTTCATGAATTCCTAGTTTTTCCAGAGCTTTCATCATAAAGGGGTGTTGAATCTTGTTAAATGCTTTACTGCATCTATTGAGACAATCATGTGGTTCTTATCCTTGCTCTTGTTGATGTGATGAATTATATTATTCAATTTGCATATATTGAACCAGCTTTGCATCCCTAAAATGAATTCTGTTTGATAATGATGTATGATTTTTTGATGAGTTGTTGAATTGATTGGACAAAATTTTGTTGAGAAGTTTCGAATCAGTGTTTATGAAAGAAATGGCTCTATAGTTCACTTTTTTGATGAGTTCCTGCCTGGTTTTGAGATGAGTATTATGCTGGTTTCATAGAAACTGTTTGGTAGTGAACTTCCACTTTCAATTTCATTGAAGATTTGGAGAAGTATTAGTGTGAGTTCAGCTTTGAAGGCCTTGTAGAATTCAGCTGTAAATCCATCAGGTCCTGGGCTTTTCTTGGGTTGGAGGCCTCTTATTGCTGTTTCTATTTCCATGTGCTTGATATGGGTCTGTTAAGTTGGTTTAAATCATTGTTTAGTTTGTGCATGCCAATATTTGCTAGAAATTCTTCCATTTCTTCCAGATTCTCAAAGTTATTAATATAAATGTTTGAGTAGTATTCCTTTGTAATGTTCTGAATCTTGGTTGCTTCTGTGGTGATGTTTCCATTCTCATCTCTGATTTTGTTGATTTGTGTGTCTTCTCTTCTTTTTCTGATAATATTTGCTAAGGGTCTGTCAATTTTATTAATTTTTTCAAAAAGCAACTTTTTTGTTGATTCTATGCTGGTTTTACTCTAATTCATTTAATTCTGATTTAATTTTAATTATTTATTTCCATCTATTGGATTGGGGTTTATCTTGTTGCTCTTTTTAAGGAGCTTCAAGTGCCTTGCTAAACTGTTGGTTTCAGATCTCTCCAATTTGTTCATGTAGGAACTTAGAGCTAAAAACTTGCCTGTGAGTACTGCCTTTGCTGTGTCCCAGAGGACCTGGTAGTTTGTGTGTTCACTTTTGTTAAATATCATGAACATTTGAATTTCCTTTCTAATCACTTCCATGACCCACTGGTGCTTCAGCCTCCATGTGTTACAGAATTTTCTTTGTGTGTGTGTGTGTGTTGGTCATGGGGCTTGAACTCTGGGCTTGGGTGTTGTCTCTCACCTCTTCAGCCCAAAGCTAGTACTCTACCACTGGACCCACAGCACCACTTCTAGTTTTCTGAGTGGTTTATTGTCGATAAATGTCTCACAGACTTTCATGCCCGGACTGGCTTTGATCCAGGACCCTTAGATTTCGGCCTCCTGAGTAGCTAGGATTACAGGCATACAGGCATGATGTCACTGTATTTTCTTTGGTGACTTTTGGTGCTCAATTCTAATTTTATTCCCTTGAGGTCTGTGATAATTCAGCACATAATTTCAATGTTTTTGAATTTGGACAAATTTGCTTTGTGACCTAAAATGTGGTCATTCTAATGCTTGTGGGTGAAATATTTGGTAGATGTCTCTTAAGTCTAGTTGATCTTTGCAGTTGTTTAGATCCTAGATATCTCTGTTGAGTTTTTGTCTGGTGGCCTTTCTAGGGGGAATAGTGGTGTGTTAAAGTTGCCAACAATTAATGTCTTTGGATCTATGTGAGATTTTAGGGAAACAGTGTTTCTTGGATAAATTTGGGTGCTTGGTTATGTGGTGAATAGAATTGTAAAATCCTCCTGAAGGACAGATCCGTTAATTAGCATGCAATGACCTTCTTTATCTCCTCTCGTTAATTTTAATTTGAAACTATTTTATCTGGTATTAAGATTGCAACTCCTCTTGCTTATGGGGGCTGTTTGCTTGGTAGATTTTATTCCAGCCTTTTACTTTCAGAATAATTACAGTTTTATGGGTAAGGTGTGTCTCTTGAAGGCAGCAGATAGAAGGATCTTGCTTTTTAATCCAACTAGAGAATCTATGTCATTTAATTGGAGAGTTAAGTCCATTAACATTGAAAGTTAGTACTGAGAAGTGTTTGGTAGTTCCAGCCATGTTATCTACCTTCTTGGGGGCTGTGCCAACTGGGTTCTTCCTATGATTCTTGGATTCTCTGTTTGGGGGCTGTTTTCTGGCCTTTATCGTGCTCTTGTTGATTTTCTTTCTCTTTCTTTCTTTCTTTTGGGGGGGGGTCCAGTTATGGGGCCTGAACTTTGGGCCTGGGCACTGTCCCTCAGCTCTTCAGCTCAAGGCTAGTGCTCTACCACTTGAGCCACAGTACCACTTCTGGCTTTTTTCTTTTTGCTAATGTGGTGTTGAGGAATCGAACCCAGGGCCTCATGCATGCAAGGCAAGCGCTCTACCACTGAGCCACCTTCCCAGCCCCTCTCTTGTTGATTTTCTATGTACAGGACATTTGTAACTATCTTTTGTAAGGCTGGTTTAGTGGAGATCTATTGTTTCTTTTTTTTTTTTTTTTGCTGTGGAAGGTTTTTTTTTTGACCTTCCAATATGAAAGAGAGTTGTTTGTCAATAGGCATGGCATACATCATTCCAGGATCTTCTTGCTTTCATTGTCTCTGCTGAGAAATCTGAATTTATTCTGATTGGTTCCCTTTTTAGGCGATTGATCTTTTCTCCATGATAGCTTTAAGGATCCTTTCCTTTGTCTCAATTGATCCTGTGTAGATTACAATGTTATGGTGGGATGTCCTGTTCTGGTCTGGTCTATTTGGGGTTCTAAAAGCTTCCTGTGAATGGGCCTATCTTTTTGCATGTTTGGGAAGTTCTCTGCTAGGATCCTGTTAAATAAATTTCCTAGACCTTTAACTTCTGTCTTTTGGCCCTACTCTACATCCATTAGCCTTGTTAGGCCTTCTGGTGGTGTCTTCTAAATGTTGAATAGATCTATCATACTGCTTGGATTTGGCTTAAGTTGTTCTTTCTCTATAATATCTAGGCTGTCTTTATTCTCAGAGATTCGATCTTCTGCATGGTTTAACCTATTGTCAAGACTTTCTGCTTTGTTCTTTATTTCCTTTCATTCTAATTAGTCACATTTGATGGCTTCAGATTCTTTGTTGGAGCTTTGTTTTAGATCTTGTCTGGACTTATTTACCTCCTTAATTGTTTTCCAGTGTTCATTCTCAAATGCCTTAGTTGATTGGTAATAGTATCCTTGGACTCTCTTTCCTTCTGTTGGGCTTCTTTCAGCATTCCCTTTGTGGTCTCCATGGATTCCTCCAGCTTTCTGTTTGTAGATTTCATGAATGCCTCTATTGATCTTTGTTTATTCTCATCCTGCTCACACATTTCCTCTATTAATCTTTGCTTAGCTTCCTCATGCTCATGAAATCCCTGTACTAATCTTTGGTTAGCCTCATCATTCTCATGGATTTCCCTATCATGCTCACATAGAGTCCTTTGCAGGCTTTCAGTCTTTTCATTCACCATGTTTACCAATAGTCCTAAACCTTATCTTAATAAAATTATCATTACTTGTTTCCTGACACTCGAGATCACTCAAAGTTGAAGCCTTCCTTATCATTTTAGATTCAAAAAATAGTTGTGTCAACTGTGATGCTTGTGTCTAGGTATGCATTATACATATCAGTCTTCACCAATTGGTTAGGTATTTTGTGACAATGTTAAAACTCTGTTTGAGCTCACTCTCCCATAATGGGGCTTGTACAAGGTATTCACCCTTTCTATATTATATTATATATATGATATATTATATTATATTCTTTTTTCTATGTACTCATGACATGGAACCTTACTGTTGACATTGAACTCAGAGCTTTTTCTTGCTTAGCTTTCCCCTCATAGGATGGTACTCTACCATTTGAGCCACATCTCCAATTTCAGCTTTTTGCTAGTTATTTCGATAAGTGTCTCAAACTTCTTTCCCTGAGGTGGCTTCAAGCAATTCTCATATCTCACTTTTCTGAATAGCTAGGATTACAGGTGTGAACCAGTAGCTCTCAGTACAGCTTGCATTTCAGCTTGACTAAAGTGCATCACTGTTGCTTTACCAGTATCCTCAGATCCCAAATAATTAAGATTACAGTTGTGATATAGTAAGAACCAGCTTTTTTAACTGAACATACCTCCTGCTTAATTTTTATTTTTGCTGGTTATTTTGAGATACTGTGTCAAAGTTTTCTGTTCAGGAATGATCCTCCAGAAGTCAACCTCCTGAGTAGTTAGAGTAGTAGGCATGAGCCATAAGCACACAATTTATATTAGCCATTTTGCAAACACAGTACTTTATTACAAGTATTGTCATTATTCAGTGTAAGAGGATCACTAAATATTGCTTCAGTGTTCCATTTTCCTACCTGTTCTCATTTCCTCTAAACTTCTAGTAATAACCTCTTTAATACATTGAGAATGCTTTTTTAGATTATACATATAACTGAGAACATATGTGGTTTCATTTTTCTTTCTGTACTTACTTCACTTACACTTTCATTCATGTTATCACTAATGACAGAATTTTCTTTTTACTGCTAGAAAGCATTATATAATGTACATAAACCACATTTTCTTTATCCATTCATCTGTTTAAGGACATTCACATAGCTTCCATCTCTCACCTCTTGTGAACAATGCAGATATGTGCATGGGAGTTTAAGTATTTGACATTGATTTCAAATTCCTTGAATATATATTTGAAAAATTTGACTTCTGAGTTGTATGAAAAATTTAGTTTTACTTCTTTTGAGGAATTTCCATAACATTTTCCAAAGGGAAGGGATAATTTCTATTTCAAATAACAATGTGAAGGTCTTCCGATTTCTTCATATCCTTGTTCAAACTTCCCATTTTTTATTTTGATAACAGCCATTCTAACAGTTTATAGCTGATAGCTTATTTTGGTTTTAATTTTTCTTTCTTTGACATTTAAAAATAATAAATATTTTTCATACATCTCTCCTTTTGAGAAATATTTGTTCATATCCGTTGTCCAGTATTTAATTGGATTTCTTTCCTGCCATTGACCTGAATTCCTGTAGAGCATCATGACCTTATGTGTTGTCCAATTTATATGGAACATCACAGATTCTCTTAGGTTATTGTATACTTTACTATATAGAATTATTTTACTATGATGGATTTCAGTTTGTTAACATTCTGTGCTTATGATTTACATTTGGAGTTGCTTATTCGTATATGCTTAAAATTATCTCCATTATATACAAGCATTTTCTATTTGGGTTTATCAAATGTCCATCTATAGAGCTATTATTAACTTATAAGTTACATGTAAAATTCTATTTCATTAAAATTTTAAGGTTAATCAGTTAGTAGTCATTCTCCATAGTTCTTTTCTGCATTTTACACTTAAAAATTCAACCCAAATTAATGTCTAAAAACAATTACAGTTATAAAAATTAAAACTTATCTTGTATATAAACATGTATTTTAATTGTAGTTGGCTTTCTTGTGTAATATAATTAAGAATGGGGCTATGTTTTACAAAGTGCCTAATGATGTCTCTTAAAATATTTATTGACTAGCTTGTGATTGATTAAATACAGATAACAATAATTTACTTCATATTTTTATAATCCAAAAAGAGCATGATGATGTATACCTGTAATCTTAGTATTCAGAAAGTTAGAGAGTTCAAAGTCAGTATAGACAACTTAGTGAGAATCTGTCTCCAAAAAAACCCAAAATAAAAGCAAAAGGAAATTTGAAAATATTTATAATAAAGAATAATTGGGGACATCAGTGTACTTAACCTGCATGATAAACTATCAATGCACAAAATTTTATGTTCATATGTACTTAGAACAAGAAAGCAAATAAAAATAGGTCATTTTATAAAAGAGTGCAATATTATAATTTTTGAATAACATAAATGAATGTGGATACCATTATGTTAAAGGAAATAACTCAGGCACAGAAATGAAAGTACTATGGGATTTCACTCTCATGTGAAATGTGAAATATGAAAAGGTTGACTTCATGGTGGTGACCAGAGACAAAGAGAATGGGAGAATGGGAAGTGTTGAGCAACAGGAACTAGTTACAGTAAGATGGGAAAAGTAAATTCTGATGTATAACTTGAATAGTGTGAATATAAATAACAATATTATACCATTCATTTTAAAAACCTCAAATTGATGTATCATTACATGTTATGATACATTAATATGTGAGAACTTTGCGTTACTCCATATCCATTAAAATAACTATCATTAACAGAAAATTACATATAACCACTTATAATAATTTTATGAGAACACTTAAAATCACTTTTACTACTTTTACAGAACATTATAAATTATAATTATATAGAAATATAATATATTATATATAAAATATATAATTATAACCTTCTGAGTACTGAGATTACAGGTATACATCATCATGACCTTTTCTGAATTATAAAAATGTCAAGTAAATTATAGTTATCTGTATTTAAAACACCAATCAATCACAAGCTAGTCAATAAATATTTTAAGAGACATATTAGGCACTTTGTAAAACATAGCCCCACTCTTAATTATGCTACACAAGAAAGCCAACTATACATAAAATGCATGTTTACATGCAAGAAAAGTTTTAATTTTTATAACTGTAATTGTTTTTAGACATTAATTTGGGTTAAATTTTTAAGTGTAAAATGCAGAAAGAACTAAGAAGATGAATGACTACTAAATTTGATTAACTATATATATATATATATATATATATATATATAGTTACTCAATAGATCATGTTACACGATGATTTCTTGAATTTACTTCAACTTTTTTGCCTGACATATTCTCTATTACTTTTGCCACCAAGTATTAGTGAACCATATTTTTCTCTCTATTGTTATGAGTTTGACATTTTAAGATGGTGTAAAAGAGTGAGATCATACAATATTTGCCATTTATTTAATTTTAAATAATGGCTTTCAGATTAATTTATGCTTTCCAAATGACAACATTTCATGATGGAAGCACTGAGTCTGATCAAAGTACATTGTATGCATATATGGATATGTCAACATGAAACCTATTTGTACAACGAATTGATGCTAATGAAAATGTAAATCTTATTCATCTGTTTTTGCTTTAGTTGCCTATGCTTTTGGTTATCTTAAATAGTTGCCTGAAATGATGTAGACATTTTGTTGTAGTTTTTCTGATAATAGTTTTAGTTTTCTTCCTTACATTGAGATCATTTTTTGTGGTATTGAGGTTTGAACTGAACACTTTGTGTTTGGTAGACATTATTCTAAATTTGAGCCATTCTACCAGTCATTTTTTCAGATAAGCTCTCATACTTTTTTCTGGGATTGACCTTGGACCATGACTGTCCTACCTTCTACTCTCACATAGTGGGGATCACAGGCACATCCATAGACAATTTCTTTAATGAGATGGATCTTTTGAACTTTTGCCTGGGATGGTCTGTAATGCAACTGGTCTTACATTTAGGTCTTTAATCCATTGTGAGTTGATGTTTGCAAAGATTCTAATTTCATTCTTGTTCCTGAGGTTATTCAGCTGTCATTTATCTATTTATTGAAAGACTATTTTCTTACTTGTGTTCTTACAAACTTTGTCAAAAAATCACTTTAATACAAATAAATGTCCTTATGTATGTAAGCTTTTTATTCTGTTTAATTAGTACATGTATCCATTTTTATGTTAGTAATTTACTGTTTTGCTTATTATAGATTTGTTGCATATTTTGAAATGAGGCAATGCAATCCAGCTTTGTTACTTTAGTTCAAGATTGCTTTGACTTTATGGATCTTTTATGATTGTTTTTAAAATACTAGGTCTGTTGAAAAGTTTTTATGAAGTCAAATAACTTTTTTGGTAAATCTTGTTTGTACTTAGTATTTAGGTTAGTATTTAACCTAAATTTTTCTAGTATTTAAATACTTTTAAAAATATTTATCTGTCTCATTTACTTTTCATGTGGAGACATAAGGACCAACTTATTTTTTAAAAGATTTTTAAACATTACATTGCATATATTTTATCATGTGCAATATATTAGTTCAAAGTTGATATATTGTGTATGTTTAAATCTAGTTATTTTTACTTCACATTATTATTGCTTTTAGTAGAAATGTAAGCTAGCAGGCTACTCCCATTATAAAAAGCAATATTAGACTTTAAACAATTAAAAGATAGTCACTTTATAATCCAGCAATCTATATATGAGAAATATACATGCACACATACATGAACATATATAAGCACATGCATTATGCACATATATGCACTCATAAATATATATACATGCTTATATATAAGAATATATTTATGTATAAATACATACATTTATATGTATATACATATGCATATATACATATAAATATATATATATACATATAATTATATATTTGAGCATGGAGTAACATAGCTGATCATGGTTAAAGAATTAAGTGGAAGGAGAGTGGGTGGAAATAAGGGGAGAAAGTACCAGAGTTCCAAAGCTCTTGCAAGAGTATGACCTAACTTCTATCAGGCCAATTCCAAAGGCATTCAGTAAGTCAAAGAGATATCTGTACTCTCATGTCATATGTAGGTAAATTCCTAATAGCTAAGATATATGTAGGTACACTGGAGGGATGCATAAAGAAAATATAGCATCTTCAAACAATGCAATGTAATTCCTCTATAAAAGAAAGATATCTCTACATATGTGACATCATGGAGTAACTTGGAGGCTGTTATTTCAAGGTAAATAAGCCAGGCACAGAAAAAACATGTTTACTGGTCTTACTTACATCTGGAATGTAATAAAGTTGGCTTCATAGAGAATATAATGGATTTTATATGTATACTTTACTCTTAGATTTTTCGTTACATTCTGCAATGAATGTTATTAAAATATTTTGCTCTTCACTAGTTTATTTTCATTTTTCTAATTTTTCACATTTACTATTTGATTCCTTTTCTTAAAGATTTTCAAGTTAAATAAGGAAAATATTAAAAAGTCTGTGAACTTTTCTCTGAGTTCAGCTTCAATAACACCACATATTTCTTTTCAGAAGAGAACTTGTGAAGATAAAATACCAAGCAGCAAAATGCTGCAAATGCCATCTCTTCAACTTTTTTTGTGTCAGTCGTGGGGCTTGAACTCAGGACTGGCACTGTTCTTAAGCTGTTTTGTTCAAGAACAGTGCTTTACCACTTGATCCACAGCTTCACTTCTGACTGTTTGGTGGTGAATTAGAGATAATAGTCTCAGTCAGGGACATTACTGTTTGGTCTGTGTTTGAACTGAAATTCTCAGATCTCCGCCTCCTGAGTAGGTGTGAGCCACTAGCCTTGTGCTAACTCTTAATTAAAAATGTTTATATACTAGGCATAATGGCATAGGCTTGTAATCTCAGCAATTTGGAGGCTGAGGCAGGAGGGTAGTCAATGTAAGTACAGCCTAAGCTACATGGAGATGTGTTGCTTGTGTCTGAGGAAAATATTTCACTTTATGAAGATTTGTTATAATTCATAGTACCTTTTTAATAATCCATAACTTTTAAATATAAAATATACATACATAGCTAGGGGTTGGAAATATATTGTACAATTCAAAATAATTTATAGCAGATTATTGTTTAAATATATTTAAATTTGTCATTCTATGTCGTTTCTAGAAATATACTGGAATATATAACTTGGATCTTTTCAAAATAGCATCTCTTGAGTCATTTCTTTACATATTCAAGTTTGACACAAGTTTTTAAATATCTCCTGATGCATTTAAAAATAATAAAATATGCCAACTTGGGCTGGGAAAGTAGATCAGGGGTAGAATGCTTACCTTGTATAATGAGGTCCTGGGTTCAATTCCTCAGCACCACATAAGCAGAAAAAGCTGGAAGTGGTGCTGTGGCTCAATTGGTAGAGTGTTAGCCTTGAGCTGAAGAGCTGAGGGACAGCGCTCAGGCCCAGAGTTCAGGTCCCACAACCGAAAAAAAAAAACCCGCTAACTATTAAATAGAGAGTTGAAATCTCTTCTCTAAGTCAGATGCCAGTATTTTACACAATCCCTCCCATTCCTGAACTTAGCTCCCATTTCATTTTACATGGAAGAGTTTACTCCATTAATGACAGAAAGGTTGTATTATGATGTTAAGTGGCAAGGGACATGGGATATTTGCATACTTTTCAAGGTAAAAGCATTTTAACACAAAAAAGTAGCTAAATATTTTAACAGTTCAGAAGAAATAATTGAGAACATTAGAAAGCAAGTCAGAAGTACGTTGAGATTACAAGGTGATTTCTATTTTAAGATATTTTAAAATCATCTGCTTAAAAACTCAGAGCAAGGAAAAGATCAGTTTCTTTCAGATGGACAGGTGTTTCCTGATAACTTCATAGCTGCTTGTACAGAAAAGAAAGTCCTTGTTGTTTTTAGATTACAAGAGCGTTATGATCATAGCTACTACTTCATTGAAACTTTTATTACTGACCACATCAGACATCATGCAAAGTACCTGAATGTGTGAAAAACTTCACACAGGAAACTCTCTTCGGGATTAAAGTTGTAACAAACAGAACTGCTAAGAACAAAAAGATTTCAAAATATTGGATTTCTTAATTGTCAAGGAGCCTCTTTCTCCAGTTGAGTCACCTTCTGAATAAATACATAAAACTGCTTTCTGACTTAAAAGTTATTTACCAGTGTTCACACAGGAAATCTTTTCTGCTTCACACTTTTTGAGTATCATTTGGAAGTCCTTGTAATATTAACCTTAAGTCACATAATATGAATACAATCCTACTCAAATCACAGAATGCTAACTGTAAAGCAGATGATTTTAAATAGCTCAAACTCTTCATCTTTTCAGACTTTAATAAAGCCTCTGAGGCAATGAACTATTCTCATCAAAAAAATAACTCAGAGCTAATGACTGTGCAAGGAATTTCAAGATGAAATTTTAGGCAATTAAATGTCTTAGTTTCCTTTACATCTCTATAGGAAAACACCTGAAAAAACAAAATTAAATTCAGGAAAAATTAAATTAGTGCATCATGGGCCTTTGGTCCTTTGAGCATGTGGTGAGATATTGTACCAAGGTAGAAGAGCATGATAGAAGCAGCATTGTCAAATCATAGTGGCTAGAAAGCAAAGAGGTGGGGGTAAGGGAACAAGGATTAAATCAAGGTTCCTTCAAGAGTATTCTCCCAGTGACATAAGTTCCTCCCACTAGGATTTAATTGCTAAAGTTTCTAACAACTGTCAATATTGTCAGAAAGGTTACTGATCAAGCCTGTAACACTGAGACTTTGGGAAACACTTCAAATCAAAGCTCTAATATTTTCCCCCTAACCACCAAAGTCTCACATCTATTTCATGATACAAATGCATTCAGTCCATCTGTAAGACTCATCCAGGTCTAAAGTCTCTTCTGAGAATATGACACAACTTCTAAGCCACTGTAAATTATTTTGAAGTTGTAAATTTCCAAGATACAGTAGTTCACAGTAAAACTTGCTATTCCAAAAAGGAGATACTGTATAAAAATTAGCAAGGAGGAATCATGTCAAAACAAAACAGAAACTCAGCACAAGAAATATTTAATTCTTTTAGCTTATGTTAGTCATTTGGAGCATCATTCCTGGACCTCCATTTTTGCTGGGCAGGGTGGGGGCAGTATTGGAGGTTGAACTCAGGGCCTAACAGTTGATTTTTCACCTGCCACTCTACCATTTGAGTCATGCCTCTAGCCTTGTTTTTTGCTGGTCAATTGGATTCTTGTGTACTTTTCTTCTTGGCCTGGCTTTGAACACCAATTCTTCAGACATCAGCCTGTAGTAGCTAGGATTACAACCATGATTGATTGAGCAGCTCCTCCTCCCCCTCCCCCTCCCCCTCCCCCTTCCCCTCCCCCTCCTCCTCTTCCTTGTCGTGCAGATCAGGTTACCATCAAATTCACAATCTGCCTGTCTTAGTCTCACAGCTGTTATAATCACAAGAATGTGTCCCCATGATCTGTAGAAATTTGATTTTTTTATATGATATAGTTATGAGTCACTAGGTGAATCAACTTTTTTTTTTTTTGGGGTCCGGTTGTGGGGCCTGAACTCTGGGCCTGGGTGCTGTCCCTCAGCTCTTCAGCTCAAGGCTAGCGCTCTACCACTTGAGCCACAGCGCCACTTCTGGCTTTTTTCTTTTTGCTTATGTGGTGCTGAGGAATCGAATCCAGGGCCTCATGCATATGAGGTAAGCACTCTCCCACTGAGCCACCTTTCCAGTCCATGAATCAACTTTTAAGCTTTCTACCTTCAGTCTGGCAGGAATTTTGGAACTTGTCTTCCTTATAGTAGTTTCTGCAAACACAAGACAATAATTAAAGCCATGACTTTCTTTAATCTTACGGATGGAGTGTTTCTATAGTTACTGATAAAAGCATGAAAATGGAGTCAAATTGCCCACAGGTGAATCCTAGCACAAGATGGAGTAGTTCAACAATGCTCCATAGGAAATGTACTCATGACCTTACTCATGTAACTGTAACCGCTCTGTACTCTATTTTTACAATAAAAAAAAACATTAAAAAAAGATGGAGTAATTCATGCCTCAATTTTCTCATCTCTAAAGAAGTGTTTTTGCTCTATGGAATTCTATGAGGATCTAAGGAATTATACATATGACATTCCATACATGAAAAATATAAGAAATTATATAATTACTAATTTCAATTAACATCATTAAGAGTAAAGTGTATATACTAAATGCAACTTTTCCAATTAGTCATTGGCTTCTGTTTAAAAAAGTGATATACTTTTGCCAGGTGTCAGTGGCTCACATCTGCAATCCTAGCTACTCCAGGAAGCTAAAGTCACAGTTTGAAGCCATCTTGGGCAGCAAAGATCATAAGGCTCTTATCTCCAATTAACCATCAAAAAGCCAGTATTGGAGCTGGGTGTCAGTGGCTCATGCCTATAATCCTAGCTACTCAGAAGGCTGAGATATGAAAATCAAGTTTTCAAGCCAGCCCAGGCAGAAGAGGCTGTGAGATTCTTATCTCCAACCAACTATTCGGAAAAAGCCCTAAGTGATGTTGTGGCTCCAGTGGTAGAGTGCTTGCCTTGAGGAAAGTGAAGTTCAGGAACAGTGCCCACACCCTGAGTTCAAGACCCAAGACCCTCCTCTCCCACAAAAACCTGACAGTGGAGTTGTGGCTCAAGTGGTAGAATGCTAGCATTGTGCACAAAAGCTCAGGGACAGAGCCCAGGCTGAGTTCAAGCCCCAGAATGCTTGTGCTCCCACCTACATGCATCCGTACTTGCACACATGCACACCCGCATACACGCATGCGCACACACACAAACACACACACCTCAGTATATATTTCCAATCTAATCATATTTGGCTACACACAAAAGTTTATCCTTGCTCACAGAATGATTTCAGTCAGTTTTAATAGATGTCAAATCGTTAAGCAAGGATTTTAAAGGATCCTTATATGGTTCCCTTTATCTAATTTCTTCTCCCAGAAATATTTTAGAAAGAGGCTACTCCTTCATTCTAGACCTCATTTATGGCATATTTTGTTCTCCACACTCCAAATTTGCTCTTTAATGTTAGGATTCTTGAAGTCATTGATCATTTTGGGTTTGTTTCCTTCTATATCAAAAGGAAATAATAGTTCACCTTCTTCTCTACCAACATTATTCTCAAGAAGCTATATAGTTTAGAAATGCACACTGATGGGACATTTCTGTCAATAAATAATGAAACCATCTGAGAAGATGGACAAATCTGCTTAAATAGGAAAGAGTTCAATACACAATAGAATATAAAGACAAATTGAAAGAAAATATTTGCAATACATTTGACACACAGTGGAATGGAGTTTTAATACATTACTTATATTCAGTACAGAAAACAATAACTCCCTAGTAGAAAAATAAATGACTAATATCTAAATTAACATTTTCTGTCACTAGTAAAGCATTATTGTTAATCCAGGCAATGCTAGCATATTTAGCTTCTCAAGTTGGCATACATTTCAATAATATTTTATAAAACTTTAGAGTTTTACTACTAAGTAATTTCAAATAATTACTGGAATTTACATCATTTCAAAATCCTTTTCTAATGTTGTTTATTTCCTCAAAATCATTGATTTGCAAAAAATTATTGGAAAACACTGGCCTACACAGAATTCAAACTATTATACTTGTAGGAAAAGCCATTTACAACATCTCAATTTTATTGTTAACCTGATCTTTCAATGAATCGCACATTGTAGTCACTTGTACCAACATCAACAAAAAGTACTTTTACTTTTATTTAGATTTTTCTCCTTGCTTGGGTGTTCCCTACTGTTTTTTGTTTCTATTTTTAAGACTCCTCCAAGTGTGATGTATTTTGTGGTATTGAGATGTCAATAAACATCAGCTCAGGGCTTTTTCTGCCTCTTATGTTCTTAATTACTAAAATCAGAAAAATATGGGACATATTTCAAAGGATTAATATGAATATTTTATAAAGTTAGAATATGTAAGACAATAATCATAGTGCATGGGACATACTAGGATTCCAATAAATTATAATTTCTACAATTTTCATGCATATCCACATAGAGTGAATTAACTTTCCTTTTCTGATGGTATTGTACTTTGTAAATATCTGCATTTATCTCTTATCCAGGTCATTCATTTATTAGTTCAATGAATTTTTGGAAATTATTTAATTATCTTAGCCTCGGTTTTCTTATTTGTAAAACAGTTGTCAATGTACTCATCTCAGTAAATGTGATATATTCTGCAACATAGTTCTCGCACATGCTCATCATAATAAATTATTGCTTATTATTTTTATAGTTTTGCTATTTACATATTTGTTGGTCCATGTTACACCTCTCTGATAAATGATGAGCTTATTTTAAGCTAAAGTAATCATGCTTCTTTGATCTGTGTAATCATGGAATGCAACACAATTCCTGCTGTAATGCAATCACTCAAGTGTTATGATGGTTACTAGTAATTTTTCATGGGTTCCTATCTCATCTTACTAGTTAAATTGTGGCTTCATTAAGGCTGAAACTTGTCAGCCTGTTTTAAAATTTCAACAACTGGCATGGCACTTTGTATATGGAAATCAGTAAATACTGTTCTATTCAAATTTTGATTCATTTTATGTGATTCTTCTATTATATTGCTACAGATAATCAACAGCATTTAACATCACAAAATGAAAGCTTCATAATTTATTGAAGTTGTCGCATTTTATTCTTTCATTTGAAGAAAATCAATTTTTATCACTCATCTTACTCTAATGCTCCTGTATCAGCCCACAGGAGATGGCATTTAAGTATTGTATTTGGAAAAAGAGGAGATTAGTAATTTCTTAATAATCAAGTGGAATCAATACCAATGTCAAATGGATTGAGAGCTGTTATAAGCTTCTAGTTTCCCTTAAAACTCTTTCTTATTTTTCCGTGACATTCTCACTTTCCACACTTTATTTCTCCTCTGGGCTAATAAATGCCTCTTAACATAACTTTTTATGTACATATGATCAAAGTGGTTCCACATGCCATATTTTATTGAGATCAGTACTTATTCTTTTTATACATCAGTTAGGTCTTAGAGTAGAAAATATAGCTATGGACAAGCCTACTGGAATAATATATTTTGATCATCCAAATTTTCCTCCTGGATAAATGCTATAAATGAACAAGCTCGGAAATCATTTTTCTCAGTGGGCAAAAATTACTACCTTTCCATCCATCATAAAGGTTGAAGCCTAGTTTCATAACATGCCTAACCTGTTACAAGTTGTTTGTACTATTGTTGTTTGTAACTATTAACTATTTTGTGTGTGCCAATTCTGGGGCTTGAACTCAGGACTTGTGTGCTGTCTCTGAGTTTTTATTGCTCAAGAATAGTGCTCTGCCCTTCAAGCCATGGCTCTTCTGCTAGCTTTTTGCTGGTTAATTGGAAATAAAAGTCCAACAGAATTTCCTGATTGGGCTGACTTTGAACCATGATCCTCATATCTCAGCCTCTTGAGTTGCTATGATTACAAGTGTGAGCAACTGGTACTCAACACAATGTAATCTTTTATGGGTAGGGATCATGGTACATCAATGTTTTCCCTCCTATTTCTTAGTCATGTATGCAAAAATTAATCAATGTTTCTTGAATTTTGTGTGAGAATGGACTAAGAAACCATAGTCCATTTACTTGTAATTATACATGAGAAGGTCCTTTTTAAAAATAATTTGTATAAATTAATCATTTAAAGTAGTTTCTTTGATATATTCACACCATGCAAACAATGTACTCTGATCAAACCTACCCAATCTGTTATTCTTTCTTAATAACCTTCTTTATTCCTCATTCCATTCAACATTGGTTTCATTGCATTCTTGTTACACACACACACACACACACACACATACACACACACATGTGTGTATATGTATGTCGGGTCTTTGTCCATCCCACGAAAGACGGATAGAGTCCAAGGAAAGGTAAGTGAGGCCGCTAGCCTGTTCTCCAGCCTCCCTTAGCCCACGAGATAATCAGACACAATGGGGAGTCTAGTGAAGCAGGAAAACTCGTTTATTAACACACAGCAAGCACTTTTTAAAGCAAAAAAGGACAGGGTGGCATGGGAGGGGAGGAGGAGGAACCAATCACTGTAAAAGTCACACCCTATCATGCACCTAAGCTTCCATGGGCTGGTTACACACTGAAGGTAAAGCAAATCAGGCTCTGCCCACTCAACTCCCTCTCAGCGCCATCTTTGCTGCCCATGTGCCCTACATATGTGTGTGTGTATGTATATATATATGTGTGTGTGTGTGTGTGTGTGTATAGTTCTATAATATCAGGAACTCTTTATGTGCTAAATTGATATTTACAGTTCATCCATTATTTAATATTTAGTAAATGAATACTATTCTTTCAGTACTATTCTAGACATTTTAAGGAATAAAGAATCTTATAAAATGCATATTATGCATTTTATTGTGATACTTTATTATGCATATGTTATTGTGCAAGTCACTGGTAATGCCAAATTATATCTGAGATCTATACTCCTAGAAAAGAGTGTAACTTAAGAAATATCCCTACTCCTTTTGTTCCAAGAAAGGAGTAGCTACAAAAAACACACCTTTCCCATACATGTAAAATTCACATATGGCCATTGTTCATCTGTGATAATGACCTTCTACATTCCCATTCTTACTCCTTTTGTGATTGGTTTTATCCACACTAACAAACAAGGAAAAAATTTTGTTGATGAAATTTAGGATAAAATATTCCCCTTTACCTAGATCTTTGATCTTCAGTACGTATCTACTCTTGAAAATAGACTGGCCTCAGACTCATTCTCTTCTTGTGTTTTTAAAAATGAAATTAAAAGAATGAAAATAGAAAAGAATATTCTTATTTGAAGATGATATAATCCTAAACATAAAATATTTCCAATATGCTACCAGAACATTTCAGCAAAGTAACAGTACACAAAACTGACATACAGAAATTAATAACTTCTTTATACATAATTAACATTGTGAGAAAGAAGTAGAAAAGCAATCTTATTCCCAATAGCTTCAAAATACCCCCTAAACATCCAGGAATTAGCCTAACCAAGGATATAAAACAAATCTAGCCCTAACACTAATTGAAGAGATTAGAAAATGGAAAGACCCACCCATGTTTATGAATCAGCAGAATTAAATTTGGAAAAAAATGGTTATACTGGAATTAATCCACACATTTAATGTAATACTTCAAACCCTGAAGACATTCTTTACAGAAATAAAGAAAAAAACCTCAAAAACTCCATATGGAAGCACTAAAGATTACAAATATCCAAAAACAATCTGGGCAAAGAGAATAATTCTTTGTCTCATAATATGGAACCTTAAAATTATATCGAAAACTATAGTAGCAAAGACAGCATGGTACTTCAAATAAATATCTAAACCAAAGAAAGAAGATAGAAGACCAAGACATAATCTGTATAGATATAAACATCTTGTTCCTCACAAAAAGGAAAAAAAAAACTACCTCTTCACCAAATAGACCTGGGAAAACTGTATTATCAATAGGTAGAAGGCTGAAACTAGACTTCCATTTCTGTTTCTTGCTCAAGGCTAGAGCACTACCACTTTGAGCTACAATGCCACTTCAGGTTTCCTAGGGATTAATCATAGATAAGAGATTCACACACTTTCTTCTCCGGACTGGCTTTGAATTGGAATCTTCACATCTCAGTCTCTGGTATAGCTTGGATTACAGGCATGAACCACCAGCACCAGGCATACCCTCAGTTTTCTACATGCTGATTCTGTTTTCCCAGACCTGTTTGTGGAAGATGATGTTGTTTCTCAAGGTAAGTTCTTGGCTCCTTTGTAAGACTCTGAAAGATTAACTGAGGCAGAAGATTGTGTAAGAACCTGTGTCTAAAATCCAGCAAAAAGCAAGGGTGGAGTCATGACTCAAGTCACAGATCAAGTCACCAGCTTATTAAACAAGCCAGTGCCAGCCAGCCTCTCTTTAGGATTTTCATGAGGCCTTGCGTTCAAACTCTAGCATTTCCAAAAATTAAAACAAAAACAAATTATTTATCTGTGTTAGTTCAAATCTGAGCATTTCTGTTGAACTTCATATCTGCTTTTGGTACTGACTCTGCAGTATAACCTGAAGTCTGGTATTATAATACTTTTAGCATTACACTTTTTTGCTCAAGATTATTTTTCCTATAATAAGTCTTCTTTATGTTTTCATTTATAATTATGTTTACCATATATAAATATGAAAAATTATATTTCCCAAATATAAAACTTCAATTTTATATTTAAATGAATTATTTTAGGATTTTGATGGGAAATGATTTAAACTCAGTTGTATAGCTAATATTTTGCAATATTTGTAAATCTGTGAAGATATGAGGTCTTTCCATCCTTGCAGGTTATGTACTTTTTTCTTCAAGATTTTGTAGTTTTCACTATGGTGTCTTCTTGATTTATTTGCTAATTTTAACTGTAGATACTTAATTCTTTGTGTTTTATTTTGTTTTGTTTTTGCAGCTATTGTGAATGGAATTATTTTCCTGATTTCTTTCTCAGCCTGTTCATTGTAGAAATTTTTTTAATTTTAATTTTAATTTTTTGTGAACATACTGTACAGAGGGGTTACAATTACATGGGCAAGATAATGAGTACATTTCTTATCAAGCATTGCAGACTCCTCCTTTGTTTACCCTTCACATCCCTTCCCAGCACCCCCCCCCCTGCACCAAAATTGTAAAGTTCATTTTCGACATGACAACTTGTACTTCTCATAGTTGCAACCGGTCCACCTGTATCCTTAACCGACTTGTTTTTCCCCATCTCCTCCACAAATTATACCTACATCAAAAATAGGGAAAGCAGGGGTTATACTGTGGGGGAGGGACATACAAAGCAACAAAGAAATAATCTTATAAATGCGTTAGAAAAAAATGCATGAAAGAAAAAAACATTTAAATACATATCTAAGGGTTCATTTTCCTAACATCACATTATCTGACCTTTTCTGCTTGACTCATACATATACTAGATATTGCAAATAAGGGAAACAATGGGACCTATGTTTCTTTGGGCTTGGCTTACTTCACTTAATAGAATTTTTTCCAAGCCTTTCCATTTCCTAACAAATGGGGAAATGTCATTCTTTCTGATGGAGGCATAGAAATTTTTTTATTTTTGTTAATTCTACCTCCTATTGTTTTGCTAGATGTGTTTATTAGATCTAGGTCTTCCCTTGTATACTCTAGGGATTCTTTTTGTCAGTGGTGGGGCTTGAACTCATTGCCTGAGGTGCTGTCCCTGAGCCTCTTTGTGCTTAAGGCTACCACTCTGCCACTTGAGTGGCAAGCCACTTCCTGTTTTGGAGTGGTTAATTGGAGATGAGAGTCTCATGGGACTTTTCTGACTAGGCTGGCTTCACACCACAATCCTCCTGTCTTAGCATCCTGAGTAGCTAGGATTGCAGGCATGACTACCAGTGCCAACCTCTCTTCAAAGTTTTTAAACTATAGGATCATATTTTCTGAAAGTATGAAAAATCTTACTTCCTTTTTCCCTCTTTGAATCACTTTTCTTTCTGTTGCCTATTACTGTGGCTAGGAATTCCAGTACTGTACTGAATAAGATTGTCTTGTTCTTACCTTTATTTTATTTTTATTTTTTGTCAGTTTTGTTTGTTGTGGGGCTTGAACTTAGGGACTGGGCATTGTCACTGACTCTTTTGCTCAAGGCTAGCACTCTACTCTTTGAGCCACATCACCACTTCTAATTTTCAGGCAGTTAATTAGAGAAAAGAGTCTCACAGACTTTCCAGCCCAGGCTGGCTTTGAAGCATGATCCTCAGATCTCAGCTTCCTGAATAACCAGGATTATAGTCATGAGCCACTGGTGCTCAGTGATAGTTTGTAATTTTGTGTTTGTGTGCCTGCTCTGGGGCTTGAAATCAGGGTCTGGGCACTGTCCCTAAGCTTTCTACTTAAGGCTACTATTTTAGTCATAGCTCACGTTCTGACTTTTTTCTTTGGTCGTTATTTTGAGGTAAGAGCCTCATGGACTTTCATCCTCAGGCTGGCTTCAATCTACCATGTTTAGATCTCTGCTTCCTAAGTAGTTAGGACTTCAGGTGTGAGCCATTGGTCCCCAGCAGACATTTTGTATTTTTGGTAATCACTTTTTGTTTCTGCTCTGATCTTTAATTTTCTTCATACTTCTAATTTTATGTTTAGCTTGTCCTTATTTTTCTAGTTGAATTGAAAAGTTATTTATCTGATATTGTTGTACTTTTTTGATAAAAGTGCTAAAAAAAACTTGTAGCTTAGAATTGCTTTCACTGTACCCCATAGTTTTGGTGTGATTAGTTTTGTTTTCACTTACTTTTAAGAACTTAAATCCTCCTTAAAGTGGAAAAACCTCCCATGCTCCTGGACTGGGAGGACTAATATCATGAAAATGGGAATACTGCTGAAGGCTATGTATAAATACAATGATACCTATCAATATCTTGAACTCATTCTTCAATGAAATAGAAGAAGCAATCAAATATTCATATGGAACAAAAAAAAGAACTTGAGTAGCAAAAACAGTCCTTAGCAGAAAGAAAATTGCTGGAGGACTATCAATACCAAATTTCAAACTCTACTACAAACCCATAGTAATCAAAGCAGCTTGGTACTGGCACAGGAACAGATCCGAGGACCAATGGAATAGGACTGAAGACCCAGAAATGAACCCATAAACCTATAGCCATCTAATCTTCGATAAGGGAGCTAAAAAATAGAATGGAAGAAAGACAGCTTCTTCAGTAAATGGTGCTGGCAAAATTAGTTAAATCCCTGTAGAAAACTAAAGCTAGATCCTTATACATCACCCTGCACCAGAACCAACTCCAAATGGATCAAAGACCTCAAAGTCAAAGCAGACATCTTGAAAACATTACAGGAAGGAATAGGAGAAACTCTAGGGCTCCTTGGCACAAGCCAAAATTTCTTAATAGAGACCCAGAAACACAAAAAATCAGAGAAAGGTTGGATGAATGGGTCTGCATGAAACTGCAGAATTTCTACATGGCAAAGCAAGATCAATAGAAAGCCCATGGATTGGGAGAAGATCTTCACCAGCCATACAACAGACAAGGGTCTCATACCTAAAATATACCTGGAACTCACTTATATTGTGGTTCACTATTTATTTTTAGTTTCCTCTACTTTTCCTGTGTGGTTAAGTGATTAACATTTGAATTCCTTGCTTGCAATTTTCAATTTGTCTATTAGATATTTCAGGAGGCTTACAAAAATAGCTTTCAATACTAAGAAGCAATTTTTAAATGATAGCACCTTAATATGATTATAAGGATGAAATCAAACAGGGAAAAAATAACTAATTAAAAATCTCTTGCTGTATTTCCTTCTTGTCAGAATCATGAATGTTTATTTCATTTTTACGTATTTCTTTACTGCCTAAATGTTACATTGATTGATTTTTTTTCAACTTCACATTGAAGATAGAATGACTTAACCATATGTTTTCAGTATTAGAGAATCACAAATTTGTAGTTATAACTATGATTCCCAGTAACTTTTCACAATTTCCTGTGTCTCAATCTCATGTATTAACATATTATTTCAGTTTAAAGAATTTTCTTTTTCATAAAACAAATCTGGGGGATGTATACTCTAATAGTTCTTGTTTGTCTGGAAAAATTTTAGCTTTCATTTTTTAAAATAAATTTTTTATTGTGAACATACCGTACAGAGGGGTTACAATTACATGAGCAAGGTAATGAGTACATTTCATATCAAGCATTGTTGCCTCCTCCTTTGTTTTTCCCCTACCACCCCTGCCCTCCTCCCATCTACATGACTATACTCCCCCCACCAAAGTTGTAAAGTTCGTTTCTCAACATAGCATCTTGTACATCTCATTGCTGCAATGGGTCCACCTGTATCCCTGTTTTTTCCCTTTCCCTCCACAAATTATATCAACATCAAATACAATGAAAACAGGGGTTATACCGTGGGGGAGGGACATACAAAGCAACAAAAAATCCTTATAAATACGTTAGAAACAATAGCAAGAAAGAAAAAACCACTTGTGTCCTTATCTTGGGGTTCATTTCACCTAACATCATCTTATCTGACCTTTTCTGATTGTCTCAGACATATACTAGTTATTGCAAATAAGGGAAACCATGGGACCTATGTTTCTTTAGGCCTGGCTTACTTCACTTAATAGAATTTTTTTCAAG
>NW_012267296.1:10038894-10039350 GCF_000151885.1 Dipodomys ordii
AAGATTTTTATTTGGCCTTCAGTTATGAAGGAGAGTTTAGCTGGGTACAGTATTCTTGGTTGATAGTTGTTTGTTTTTAGGGCTTGGCATACATCATTCTAGGCTCTTCTTGCTTTGATTGTCTCTGCTGAGAAATCTGAGGTGATTCTAATTGGTTTTCCTTTATAGGTGATTAATCTTTTCTCCTTGACAGTTTTAAGGATCTTTTCCTTGGTCTGAGTTGATCTTGTGTGGATTATAAGGTGAAGGTGGGATGTCCTGTTCTGATCTGGTCTGTTTGGAGTTCTAAAAGCTTCTTATATCTGAATAGGCCTATCTTTTTGCATGTTTGGGAAGTTCTCTGCTAAGATCCTGTTAATCAAATTTTCTAGACCATTAACTTCTGTTTCTAGGTGCTCCTCTATACCCATTATCCTTAGATTAGGCCTTCTGATGGTGTCTTCCAAGTGTTGGATA
>NW_012267296.1:10039400-10044368 GCF_000151885.1 Dipodomys ordii
TCTACTACAAAGCCATAGTAATCAAAACAGCTTGGTACTGGCACAAAAACAGACCTCAGGACCAATGGAATAGAATTGAAAACCCAGAAATGAACTCACAGACTTATACCCACCTAATCTTCGATAAGGGAGCCAAAAAAATAGAATGGAAGAAAGACAGTCTCTTCAGTAAATGGTGATGGCAAAATTGGTTAGTCATTTGTAGAAAACAAAAGCTATCACCCTGCACCAGAATCAATGCCAAATGGACCAAAGACCTTGGAGCCAAAGCAGACACCCTGAAAACATTACAAGACGGAACAGGAGAAACCCTAGATCTTCTTGGTACAGGCCAAAATTTTCTTTTTTTTCTTTTTTTTTTGTCGGCCGTGGGGCTTGAACTCTGGGCCTGGGCACTGTCCCTCAGCTCTTCAGCTCAAGGTGAATGCTCTACCACTTGAGCTACAGCGCCACTTCCGGTTTTCTGGTGGTTTATTGGAGATAGGAGTCTCACGGTCTCTCCTGCCCGGGCTGGCTTTGAACCGTGATCCTCAGATCTCAGCCTCCTGAGTAGCTAGGATTACAGGCGTGAGCCACCAGCGCCCGGCCAAAATTTTCTTAATAGAGACCCAGAAACACAACAAATCAAAGAAATGTTGTACAAATGGGATTGTATGAAGTTGCAGGGCTTCTGCATGACAAAGGATATAGCTAGCAAGATCAATAGAAAGCCCACAGATTGGGAGAAGATTTTCACTAGCTATACAACAGACAAGGGTCTCATATCTAAAATATACCTGGAACTCAAAAAATTAAATCCCCCAACAACAAATCCTCAAAGAAGCAACTGCCCAATAAATAAGTGGGCTAAAGATTTACAGAGAAACTTTTCTGAAGAGGAAAGAAGGATGGCCAATAGACACATGAAGAAATGCTCAACCTCTCTAGTCATAAAAGATATGCAAATCAAAACAACACTGAAATACCACCTCAGCCCAGTTAGAATGGCTATAGTCAAGAACTCTAATAGCAACAGATGCTGGAGGGCATGTGGACAGAAGGAAACCTTACTGCATTGTTGGTGGGAGTGTAAACTTGTTCAACGACTTTATCTCTCATTTTAAAGGTTAATTTGGGAACAGTACTCTCAGTTAACACTTTTATTCAGTACTGTGAAAATTATATATCAGTCTTCCATGGACTATAAGACTTCTTAAAAGAAGTCAGCATTTCATAGTCTATTTCCATAGTGTTATTTCTTTTCTTTTTCATCCATGAAAAACATTTTCTTTATCTTTCACCTGTAATATCTCAATTATAAGATATGATTGGGTAGACATGGTTGAAATGATGTTGACTGGTGACCTCTTGTACATAATCTTTTAAATCATCACTACTTACAGATTCTTGTTTATCTTCAGCAGGTCTGTAAATGAACAGTTGATTAAATATACTGTCACACCTCTATATTTATTTTATCGACTATTTTAGTTATTATTGACATTGCAAAGAAATGTGTTACCTCTGAAGAGCAAGTGATTTTTTGAAGCAGAATATATGATGATTTTTCAAAAAAATCATCCTACCTTGGAGGATTTACAGCTCTTAATTTTCATCATAATCTTATGAAGTTCACAATGTGTACATGACTTAATCTGTTTTCTTGATCCTGATGCTCTTCTTCTCAAGAGAACAAGTTGTATACAAATTTTCTATCATAAATTTGAAGGAAAACAGATATCAGTTACTCATAATTATAATTCTAGCTACAGAGGAGGCTGAGAGTTGAGGCTTGTGGTTCAAAATCAGCACAGACAAAAAAGCCCATATGACTCTTCTCTGCACTCAACAACCAATGTGCCAGAAGTGAAGCTGTGGCTCAAGTGGTAACTTTCAGAAAAATAAAAGCTCAAGGATAGCACCCATGCCGAGTTCAAGCTCCAGTATTGGCACACACACACACACACACACACACACACACACACACACACACACACACACATGTGAAGGATACTTAATAATCCAAAGATGTTTTATAATTACATGTTGATTTTCCATGTGTTTTATCCTTCAATTATGCTTTTCTAGTGAAGGTCATTGTCTTTGGCTTCCATCTCTCACCCTTCTTACTGCATTATTTTCCACCTTACCCTTTGGTTCTGGAACAGAGTCTGCCTCATCCATCAAGCCAGTCCTTCGTATTTGAAATTGACCTCTTAGTCTACTTCCTGCATTCTGGTTCAAAAGATCAATTGTATACAGAGAATTGGGAACATGTGACTTTAACAACAATTCATTAGGGGAAAACAACCTGAGGGTTGACTAGAGCAAAGCCTCAAAATGAATCAGTAGTGACGCATATATTTAAAAAATAGGTTTAATGCAATCTTGGTCTGCATTAACAGAAGTAATACTGTTTAGCCTTTAGGCAATAATTGTCCCACTCTATTTTGTGCTTTGTACTATGGGTTAAAACTACACATTTTAAAAAAGCTGTTGATAAATTAAAGCATGCCCAGGGGACAGCAATAGTACAACGTAGAGTTTAGCAATGGTGGTATATAAAAAATAACTAGAATGACCATAGATATTTAGCTTTAAAACATTTTAAAATGCCTGAGTCTGCAGTGGTAATAGAGACTATGAGAGATGGGAGGGGGTTATTTTATTTAAACTGTATGGCTTCAGGCAGCAAGCACCAATTAGTGTAAATTATGGCATCAAGAAACACTGATTTTTCTTCATACACTGGGATCTATTCAACACCATCCATGTAAATTATGGTTTTGCTGGATGATGGGAAAGAACACTGGAGTGGTAATAAAAATATGCCTTAAAATGAGGGAGAGGGTAACAATGTTTGACAAGAAGTGTACTCATTACCTTACTTATATAACTGTAACCCTTCTGTACATCAGGCTTACAATAAAAAAGCATGCAAAAAAAAGAAAGAATATATGACCTGCCACATAAAGTTCCATGGAAGCTTTCTAGCTTGGTCCTACTTGAGGAGCTCTGGAAAGTGCAGGCCACATTCTTGTAGGTCTAATCAGGAGCAAAGTAGCTGTACGGTCCATATCCACATGCCCATCCATCCTCAGCCACAAAGAGGACAGGAATTTCCCAACACGTTTGTCTCTCAGAGACTATGGGTAAAGCAGGCCCTGGACCCTAGGGGCAGAGACACAGGTTCCGGCCTATGAGGAATTGAAGGCAACAAATGGGAACCACATGTGAGGTACTTTTTTTCTTTTTTGAAACCTGGTAACTGGGCTAAAACTCAGGGCCTCAAGCTCTCATTTGCCTTTTCACTCAAGAATGTTGCACCACTTGAGCCATGCCTCCACTTCATTTTTCCTTTTCTTTTCTCTCTTTCTTTTGGTCCAAGATTAGGATACAAACTTGGTCCTGATGCATTTGCTCATTGGCTAGATCTCTTCTAATTGAGCCATGCCTCCCACCCCTCCAAGTTATATTACTGTGGTACATTTTTTTCTGGTATCTGTGAAAGTGGAAAGGAATCCCAGGTGACATTTAACAAATCCTTATTTAAAGAATCAATTAATAGAATTATGCTCATCTTTAAAGCTGACATAAATATGCAATCATCAAAATAAAGTTAAAACTTCTTTAAAAATATGCCATAGCAGCACATTTCCCTACAAATTTGGTATAGAATCTTAAGAAAATCATTGCCTCTTGTGTCAGTGTTCCCATCTCTACTTAAAAATTCTGTCTTGATGTTCAAGCATATTTTCATCTCTAGAATATAGTGCTGAAAAGAAGGTACTTTTAACAATAACTCCTGTCAGTTACAAAATTTTAAAGAGCACCAAATTACTGAGAGTTATATTAGAAACTAGATGATCACCTGTGTTGAATAACTGCACTGGACATTATGGTATTTTGTAGGAGGAAAGAAAGATGACCCTAAAAATCATTTATAAGGATAGATTTCAGAAAGGCAAGTTCTGACAAAACAAAATTTTTCAAAGCTCACACCTACCAAAAGGGCACACATAGTAAAAAGCAAGCAAGTCTAGAGAAGCTGAATCTAAATGCCTAGATACAATCTACCCAAATGATATTTTTTGAACAAAAGCAACTTAGAACAGAGTTGGAGACATGCTTACAGTAAGCAAGGAGTCAGAAAGGAATATACTATGAGAACTTTGCCTCATCTCCATTTATCCAGCTAAATGATGCAGTACTTACCATTTTCTAAAGCACTTGATATTCTTTACCCTATACAGATTATTTATTTTGTAGTGGAATATTCATATTTTTTACATTTTATAAATATGCTCCTTTATTGTTCCCATTCTGTCTGGTCCTTTTTCAGTCACTGGAAATTTTTGTGACAACCATTCAGCTTTTAAATATATTTGAAAATTGTGTTTACCTTGGCTAATTTATTTTATTGATGTATCCCTAAGCTAACCAAAACATTACCTATGGTGATAGCAAAAATCATCTTATTCTAGTTGTACTACTATACCTTCTTGATCAGTGAACACATTTTTTTTGTCAGTTGGGCCTGATGTCTGGACCGGAGGGTTGTCCCTTAGTTCTTCAGCTCAAGGCTAGCACTCTACCACTTGAGCCACAGTGCCACTTCCATTTTTTCTGCTTATGTGGTGCTGAAGAATCAAACCAAGGGCCTCATGCATGCAAGGCAAGCACTCTACCAATGAGCCAACTTCCCAGCCCCAAAGAACACATTTTTCAGGACTAAACTGCTATTATTTCAATTTGTATTTAAGCCATTTACATTTTCTGATGGCTTATACTAAGAGTATATTGTGTGAGTGGAACAGTATGGAATTAATTCATAAAAACCAGTAATAGGGGCTGGGAAGGTGGCTCAGTGGTAGAGCGCTTGTCTTGCATGCTCGAGGCCATGGGTTCGATTCCTCAGCACCACATAAGCAAAAAGAAAAAAGCTGGAAGTGGCACTGTGGCTCAAGTGGTAGAGCGCTAGCCTTGAGC
>NW_012267296.1:10049690-10056138 GCF_000151885.1 Dipodomys ordii
ATCTATCATATTTCTTGGACTTGTCTTGGATGGTTGTATGTTCTTTCTCTAAAATATCTAGTCTATCTTCAATCCCTGAGATTCGATCTTCTGCATGGTCTAACCTGCTGTCAAGACTTTCTACTTTGTTTTTTATTTCTTTTCCTTCTAATTGGTCAGCTTTGATGGCTTCAATTTATTTGTTGGAGCTTTGTTTTAGATCTTGTATGAACTTCTTTACTTCCTTAATTTGGTGTTCAGTATTTATTTTCAAATCACTTAGTTGACTGGTTATGGTTTTCTTGGACGCCCATTCCTTCTGTTGGGTTCCATTCAGGATTCCCTTTGTGGTTTCCCTGACTTCCTTCAGCCCTTTTTAATGGATCCCATGAATGTCTTTAGTGATCTTTGTGTATTCTCATCCTGCTCTCTCAATTCCTGTATTACTGTGTGCTTAGCTTCCTCCCGTTCATGCCATTCTTGTAGTTCTCTTTGAGTGTTCTCAGGATGCTCATGCCATTCCTGCCTTTCTCTTTGAGTATTCTCAAGCTGCTCATGAAAATCCTGTATCAGTTTTTGAGTAGCTTCCTCACGCTCATGATATTCCTGTATAAAACTTTGGATTGCCTCCTCTCTCTCCCTATCACGCTCATACAGAGTTCTTTATATATTTTCAATCTTTTCATTTATCATGTTTGCCAGCAGTGTTTGTAGAGCTATTTGAGAACTCTCCTCTGGAATATTCATTATCTGTTCTGTCCCCTGATAATCATGAGTGGGAGTGGAGTTACCCTGACTTGCCATTTTTCTTGTGGTTTTCCGGCTTACTTTGCCCATTTGGGATGAAAGTAACACCAGTTTTGTGCTAGAACACTAACCTAAGGCAAGCATCAACCAAAGTCTGAATTTGCACAGTGAATAGTCTGCAGATACAATCTAGTTCAACAAATACCTCTATTCAACATCACACAACTATATATTAATGGGCTATGAACCGTAAAGAAGAATTTCGTAAACCAGAAATTATTAGGGTTAGGGAGAGATGTGGGTAAAAAATAGGAATAGAGTGATGTGGGAAGGTACAGGGAGAGTTAACTAAGTCCTAGTCTCAAAGCAGGAAATAGGTTAGATAGGATGAAAATAGAGAGAGAGAAAACAAGAAGAAAGAGAAAGGGAAAAAATGACACCAGAAAAAATAGAAAAATAAAAATTAATAATATGCAGAATCAAGAACAATCTATTCAAAGATCGTGAATATAATGAGAGAAGGGGAGGGATATAAAGGAGATGTGAAAAACTTAAAAATAAAAATACTTAAAATAATATATAGGTATAAAGAGGTAGTTCTGCTATTAAGGAATTTGTCTCAGAAGTTTTGAATTGAGTAATAAATTTGTGGATTAAGTGTGTACACAATGGGGGATAGGGTCTAATAGTCAACTACGGGTTTATCTTAGGATGTGCAGAACAACAATTAAGTCCTATCAAGAAGAACAAAAGAGAGGAAAAGGTGAGAAGGATAAGGAAGAAAGAAAAAAAAAGATCAGAAGTGCAGTCGAGCTAAGCAAAAAAGAAAAAGAATTTTTTTTAAATAAGAGAAAAAAAAAGAAAAATGCACACATGCATGTATCCCTAAAAAAGATTACAAGGGGGAAAAAGTTACTAGAAAACAATGTTTTTCAAAAAAAGGTAAAAATTAAAAATTAAAAAAAGTTTTAGAAAAGAAAAAAAGTTTTTTGTAAAAGGTATAAAAAAATGAAGAGGAAAAAAAATTCTTTGATTTTTTTGGGAGGGGTGGGGGAAATCCTGTATCTCCCTTGTGTCAGTAATCAGCCTCTGGTTGTAGTCTCTGGTCTGCTTGTGGTCCTGTGACTTGGTTGGTTTCTTAAGTCAGTTTGTTTGGACAGGCAGAAAAATGCTCTGCTTTACCCAGGATTTTTCGATCCTCCTCCCAAGTTAGTTCAATGGGAAGGGGTGTGCTTTGAGTATCACAAAAGTGGGAGATGGCTTTTTCCTCGTTTGGAGATGCTGTGATGAGGCTAGGTTCTGGGTAGCTTTTCCCGGGGGCTAGTTTGTGGGAAACTCACAGAGCCCAGCCTGGAGCCACTCTCAGGGTTTCTGTTTACTGAATTTCAGTTGATTGGGGAGGCTGTTAAAGGGTGGGGCAGCCTCTGGCTCTGATTACCGATGAAGAAAGTCACTCCTAGGGCTGGCGCCTGAACTGGGTGACTTTTCCCTGGGTGGAGCTGAGTCTGGCAGGTCATGCCGTTAAGTTCTTATGACCTGCTAAATGACCCTAGTTTTATTCCAAGGCCTGAGTTGGAGCTAGCAGCTCCGCAGAGCTTTGTCGGTATCCAAGATGGAGATCACCGGTGCTGGGGGGGGAGGGGTGGCCTTCCCTCCTCTGCTCCCTGAGAAGGAGTGAGGACATCAGGCTTCTACTCATGCTGAGTCTTGGTTCCTAGGTTGTCTCTGGTCTGCGAACTGCAGGATGAAGATGTCTGCTCCTTGTCTGTTCTTGCTGGTGTTGAGTAGAATCCACTTGCCCGCTGCGTCTGGCTCTTTCGTCCCGGACTCTCTCTGTTTCAGGTATGGCAGTACGGCCGCTGCCACCGCCTCTGCTGCCCGAATGGCAGCTGCTGGCAAAAGCTCAGGTCTATCTCCTTGCCTGGATTTTCCCTCTCTGGCCTGTCTCTCTGTTCTGTGAAGGCACACTTGGTGTGATTCTCTGGCTTAGGACTGTTCACTGGAACTCTAAAACTGCTTTCTATGCGAGAGCTTGTTTTGTCTCCAGCTTCTCCTCCGCCATCTTCCCGGAACTTCTCTAACTCCTATTTCTTTCACCCCAATCCAAGGGACTTGAAGTTCTAAGAGGATCTTTGCATTCACTCCCCAAGGAATCCACAGGATCAAACACAGGCAGCCACAGCACCATCCAGGCCCCAACTCATGAGATGATTTATTTTTTGCTTTGTATGTCCCTCCGCCATGGTATAACCCCTGCTCTCACTGTATTTGATGTTGGTATAATTTGTGGAGGGGAAGGAAAAAAAACAAATAGTCTATATAGGGATACAGGTGAACCCATTGCAACAATGAGATGTACAAGTCGTTATGTCGAAAAACGAACTTTACAACTTTGGTGGGGGGGGGATGCAGTGGGGTTAGGAGATGAGAGGGGGGTGAGAGATGGGAAGGGATGGTAAGGGGAAACAAAGGAGGAGGCAACAATGCTTGATAGAAATGTTCTCATTATTTGGCCCATGTAATTGTAACCCCTCTGTAAGGTATTTTCACAATAAAAAAGAAAATTGTTTAATCCCTGTGGAAGATAATTTGTCAGAATAAATATAACTCCACATATATTTATTATGCAGAAATCCTTTTAAGTATTTACTTCTATTCACATTCTTCTTGCCTACAACTCTGAGTATGAGGGTGAAATATTTTTATGTCTGTGATTAATGAGTTTTTGTCTTAAAATTTTTATTTTATTGTTATTATAGAGGTGATATACAGTGGGGTTACATTTACATGTGTCAGGTAATAAGTACATTTCCTTTCATAGAGTGTCATCTGTTCCCTCATTCATCCGTTCTCTCCCACCCATTTCTAACGCTGAGTTACGTAGTCAATCTCATCTTTGTCCCCTGATGGTTCATGAGATTATTTTCTCATGTCATTCTTGGCTATTTGAATACTTTCTTTGAAATTGTCAACTTCAATATTTTTTATGATTTTTTAATTGTAAAAGTACTGTACAGAGGGGTTACAGTTACATGAGCAAGGTAATGAATACATTTCCTATAGAGCATTGTTACCTCCTCCTTTGTTTTTCCCCTACCAACCCTTCCCTCCCACCTCCACAAATACCCCCTCCAGCCAAAGTTGTAAAGTTTGTTTTCAACATAGTGTCTTGTACATTTCATTGTTACAATGGGTCAATCTGTACCCCTATTTAAGCATTTTGTTTTTTTTCACTTCCTCTATCAGAATTAGAGAAGTGTATGTAGAAAATGCAGGGCATTGAATTTTAGCCCATTTAAAAAAATTAGACCTTTTTTGGTGTTTAGTCTTTTCAGTTTCTTATCTATTGTATATATGAATTCCCCATTAAGTGAATGGCTGATTGAAACTTTTTATGAGCTACTGGGGTTTGAACTCAGGGCTTTATGCTTGTTTGGCAGATGCTCACCATTTCACCTTTGTCCTCATAGATGAATAATCATTATACTCTATCAATAGGGCTTATAACACAACTTAATGTATATTTAAGTATTTTCATATTCAGGTCTTTTCATCAAACCCTGTTTAATTTGCAGCACTTTTGTCTAAATTTGTTAAGGCTATGTATCAATGACTATCTTTTATAGTACTGAAATCTTTTTCTACTGAAATGACAAAATAGATACAAAGTTTGTTTCCATGTGTCAACTGAGTTACAGATATTCTCTAACATTTTCTGCATATAACTTTGAAAAAGAAGTGTGATTGTATATCTGTCATGATTGAGGATGATATTTGTATAGTAATTAGTTGACTTATGAACTAGTAGTAGAATTTATAATTTCTCAAATTATTGAAATATTAATGCTATGGTAATATGAAACTGAACCATATATTATGAGAATACTATTTAAACAAATTATAAGTAACAGATTCATATATATCAAATCTATTCAAAGAAAAAACTTTCTGAATTTGATTTAAAAATCACATTATTAAAAGTTTCTTAAAGGAAATCTGAGGCAAAAAATGGCATCAATGGCTAGTTTAGAACATATGGAGAAGATTCAGATTCAATATTGCAAAAACTCTTCCAGAAAAGAAAAAAGAAAAAAATGTAACTTCTTTTGTATGCCAATACTAGATTTGAATTTACAGACTTGTACTCTCACTTGGCATTTTTACTCGAAGCTAATGTCCCACCACCTCAGCCACAGCTCTACTTCTGGATTTTGGTTGGTTAGTTGGAGATAAGAGCCTCAGGAATTTGTCTGCCTGGCCTGGTTTCAAACTGTAATCCTCAGATCTCAGCTTTCTGAGTAGCTAGGAGTACTGCTATTGCCTAGCCACAACTCTGTTCTCTTGTTGTTGTTGTTTTTCAGTCAGTCATGGGGCCTGGGCACTGTCCCTCAGCTCAAGGCTAGTGCTCTACCACTTGAGTCACAGTGCCACTTCTGGCTTTTTCTGCTCATGTGGTGCTGAGGAATCGAACCCAGGGCCTCATGCATACAAGGCAAGCACTCTACCACTGAGCCATCTTCCTAGACCTGTTCTGTTTTTTTTCATGTTGCTTGTTTTGTTTTGTTTTGGTTCATGTGGTTTGAACTCAGGGCCTGGGAGCTGCTCCTGAGCTCTTTTGCTGAAGACTAATGCTCTATCACTTTGAGCCACATATCCCTTTCTGGTTTTTTTAGTGGTTCATTGGAGATATAGAGTCTCACCAGGACTTTCCTGTCCTGGCTAACTTTGAACGGTGATCCTCAGATCTCAGCCTCCTGAGTAGCTAATTTTTATAAGCATGAGATGCACCAGCCACAGCTCTTTTTTTTAAAGTACCAGAACAATCTTGGAATTTCAAGAATTTTACTAAAAATTACAGACCGATGTCATTAAATATTATAGATGAAATGATCTTTTTCAGAACACTAACAAATGATCACTAATGATGTATAAATTGAACAACACAGAATGGTGATTCATGGATAGAGCCAGAAGTTTAAAATTGGTCTAATTTTTAAATCATCCAGTGTTATATCTAATTTATAGGAACAAGATGAGCAAAGAACATGATTATTTTGATAGATGAATAAATAAGCAATACACTTATATCATTAGCAAATCAAAAATAGAAGGAATTTCCCTTAATCTGATTGAAAATGCCCAATAAGCCACAGATAAAACACCTTACTGATTTGGGAATGAGAAGAATATTTGCACCAATGCCGGTAGCTCATGCCTATAATCCTAGCTACTCAGGGGGATGAGATCTAAGGATTGCAGTTCAAAGGCAGCGTGGGCAGGAAAGTATGGTATGCAAAATTCAAATCTCCAACACATTATTCAGAAAAGACCAGAAGTGGGGCTATGACTCAAGGGGTAGAGTGCTAGCCCTCAGTAAAACAAGCTCAGTCAGAGACAGAACGCAGGCCCCGAGTTCAAGCCCCAGGATTGATAAACAAACAGACAAACAAATAAACAAAGAAATAAATAAAATATTTACTATCACCACTACTGCTATTGACACAACTTTCTATTTGAAGTCTTAGTACAATAAATCTACAGCATCAGCATAAATCACAATCCAAAAATTTATATGGAAAAATAAAAGACCCCAAATAGCAAAAACAATCTTTAACAGAAAGAACAGAACTGGAGGAATATCAATACCAAATTTCAAACTCTACTACAAAGCCATAGTAATCAAAACAGCTTGGTACTGGCACAAGAACAGACCTCAGGACCA
>NW_012267296.1:10056188-10057445 GCF_000151885.1 Dipodomys ordii
AAAAGCTGGAAGTGGCACTGTGGCTCAAGTGGTAGAGCGCTAGCCTTGAGCTGAAGAGCTGAGGGACAGTGCCCAGGCCCAGAGTTCAGGCCCCACCACCGGACCCCAAACAATAAAAAAAAAACAGTAATATATCATGAACCAATATTTTTTCTATCTATGGTACTCAGTTTGCCAATATGCAATATAAGAATTTGGACTATAGGAATAGGTATTCTCAAGAATAGAGTGTTAGGAATAATATAAGCACAATCTCAAAACCTCCAGAGGGATTTGCTATTTTATAGAACATGATCAGAGATAAACCATTATTTATAGAATAGTTTTAAAGAGATTAAAAATTAAAAACAGAAAATTGCATAATCAACCTAAAAAAGGAAATCAAAACAGAACTTAGAAAGCAGGAAAATCTCTCATGTTCCTAGATTGGAAGGATCAACATCATGAACATGGCAATAATTTGAAAGGCTATCTACAATTCCAATGTGATACCTATCAATATTCCAACCTCTTTCTTCAAGGAAATAGAAGAGGCAATCCAAAAATTCATATGGAACAATAAAAGACCCTGAATAGCAAAAACACTCCTCAATGGAAAGAACACTGCTGGAGGAATATCATTACCAAATTTCAAACTCTACTATAAAGCCATAGTAATCAAAACAGCTTTGTACTGGCAAAAGAACAGACCTCAGAACCAATGGAATAGAATTGAAAACCTAGAAATGAACCTACAGGCCTATAGCCATCTAATCTTCGATAAGGGAGCTAAAAAAAATAGAATGGAAGAAAGCCAGCCTCTTCAGTAAATGGTGCTGACAAAATTGGTTAACTACTTGTAGAAAACTAAAACCTAGATCCTTATATATCACCCTGCACCAGAATCAACTCCAAATTGATCAAAGACCTCGGAGTCAAAGCAGACACTCTGAAAACATTATAGGACGAAAGAGGAGAAACCCTAGGTATCCTTGGCACAGGCAGAAATTTTCTAAATAGAGACCCAGAAACCCAACAAATCAAAGAAATGTTGGACAAATGGGATTGCATGAAGTTGCAGGGCTTCTGCATGGCAAAGGACATAGCTAGCAAGATCAATAGAAAGCTCACAGATTGGGAGAAGATCTTCACTAGCCATACAACGGACAAGGGTCTCATATCTAAAATATACTTGGAGCTCAAAAAATTAAACCCCCCAACAACAAATCCTCAAAGAAACAACTGCCCAATAAATAAGTGGGCTAAAGACTTGAAGAG
>NW_012267296.1:10058173-10073155 GCF_000151885.1 Dipodomys ordii
TGTAGAAAACTAAAGCTAGATCCTTATATATCACCCTGCACCAGAATCAACTCCAAATGGATCAAAGACCTCGGAGTCAAAGCAGACACTGAAAACATTACAGGATGGAATAGGAGAAACCCAAGGTATCCTTGGCACAGGCTGAAATTTTCTTAATAGAGTCCCAGAAACACAACAAATCAAAGAAAGGCTAGACAAATGGGATTGCATGAAGTTGCAGGGCTTCTGCATGGCAAAGGACATAGCTAGCAAGATCAATAGAAAGCCCACGGATTGGGCGAAGATCTTCACTAGCCATACAACTGACAAGTTTCTCATGTCTAAAATATACCTGGAACTCAAAAAATTAAATCCCCCAACAACAAATTCTCAAAGAAACAACTGCACAATAAATAAGTGGGCTACAGACTTACAGAGAAACTTCTCTGAAGAGGAAGGAAGGATGGCCAATAGACACATGAAGAAATGCTCAACTTCCCTAGCCATAAAAGAAATGCAAATCAAAAGAACATTGAGATACCACCTCACCCCAGTTAGAATGGCCATAATCAAGAACTCTAATAACAACAGATGCTGGAGGGGATGTGGAAGTGTAAACTTGTTCAACCACTTTGGAAAGTAGTATGGAGGTTCCTCAAAAGACTCAACATAGAGCTCCCCTATGACCCAGCAATACCACTTTTGGGCATTTACCCAAATGATCACAAACAAGACCATACTAAGCTACCAGCAGAACTATGTTTATTGCAGCATTATTTACCATAGCTAAGATGTGGAAGCAACCCAGATGCCCCTCAGTAGATGAATGGATCAAGAAAATGTGGTATATATACACAATGGAATTCTATGTCTCCATGAGAAAGAATGACATCGTCCCATTTGTTAGGAAATGGAAAGACTTGAAAAAAATTCAATTAAGTGAAATAAGCCAGGCCCAAAGAAACATAGGTCCCATGGTTTCCCTTATTTGCAATAACTAGTATATGTCTGAGACAAGCAGAAAAGGTCAGATAAGTTAATGTTAGGCAAAATGAACCCCAAGATAAGTTCTCTAATGTTTTCTCTTTCTTGCATTTTTTCTAATGTATTTATAAGATGATTTCTTTGTTGTTTTGTATGTTCCTCCCCCACAGTATAACCCCTGTTTTCACTGAATTTGATGCTAGTATAATTTGTAGAGGGGAAGGGAAAAAACAAATTGTTTAAATAGGGATACAGATGGACCCATTGCAACAATGAGATGTTCAAGACGTTATGTCGAAAAATGAACTTTACAACTTTGCTGCAAGGGGCGGGATATGGGAGGGGGTGATGGGAAGGAATGGGAAGGGGAAACAAAGGAGGAGGCAAAAATGCTTGATAAGAAATGTACTCATTACCTTGCCCATGTAATTGTACCCCCTCTGTACTGTAATTTCAGAATTAAAAAAAAGAAAAATATTTTTGCATCAATTGTTGACAAAAATATGAGGAGGCAGAATGACAGGGAGGAGTGAATGGAGGAGGCAAAATTTGGTAAAAGTATTTTACATACATTTATGAAAATAAAATAATGAAACCTCTTCAAATTAGATTTTCAGTGCATAAAAATCTATCATGTTTTCATATTTTTATTATATAAGTAGTTGTATAAAGGGGTTACCATTCAAAGTATATTTCTTTCCTTTACCATATTAGAGCTAGGAAACCTTGGAGTCTTTTTGGTTTTTTTTTTTTTATCGATTTCCTTGGAGATGTAGTCATAAATTCTAGTTCCTTAGAGACTCCTCAACCCATGTTAAGGTTTTATCATCATTTTTGGTACTAGTGCTTGGGCTTGAACTCAGGGCCTCTCTGCTGTACCAGAGATTTTATGCTCAAGGATAGCATTCTACCACTGACCCACAGATGCCCTTCTAGTTTTTTGGTAGTTAATTGAAGATATGAGTCTTAGGACATTCCTGGCCAGGTTAACTTAGCTTCTTCAATAGCTAGATTACAGGCTTGAGTGCATACCAGGTGTGTTTTGTTATTTTATCAGTGAAATTTTTGTTATGTAACAAGGTTATTTCCTCATAATGACACTTCATATTTTTTCCAATTTTCTTTTTTTAAGTTTATTTTTCTTTACTTTTGTTGTGAAGATGAAGTTCAGAGGGGTTCCTGTTACATGTCAGGCAATGAGTACACTACTCGTTGAACAGTCTCTAATCTCTTTGAATGAACATAATTCTTATCTAAATTTAGTTTTGATGCTTCAGTTTCTACAGTCTTATATTTGTGCAAGAGCATTATCTAAGTACAGTGAATATTTATGTATTAAACTCTAGTTTCAGTAAGAATTAATATAGGGTAAGCGTTTATAACAAGTAATGAAAACAAATTGTAACAATGAGAAATACATTTAAAAAAATAGAAATTGTGCTTACCACCACAGCTCATATTGTGCAATTGGAATAATAGAAAGAAAATTAATATGACCACAGAATAAGGAAAATACACAAATTCGTAAAAGCATTCAATATTTTTCTACTGCATTCCCTTTGGCACAGGGTTAGCACTTCAAAATGAATACCTTTTACTTACAGATACTATGCTCTGTTGTACACAACAGTAATTTACTAGTCTCAGGAAAAGAAAACTAAAAAGACTGTAATCTACATCTGGAAATAATTTTAAATGTATGGGAGAATGCACACAAAAAGTGTAGGGGATTCTCAAAATGGCATAATGTTAGATAGTGTCCTCCCATATTTTCCTTTTAATCTATATTTTTTAGATACACCTATTCTCCTATATGTATTTTTAGTACTCTTTCAGTTAATTTGTAAGACTCATTTCAAATTTGTCTTTTTTTAAAAATAAAATCACTACCTTCTTGTGCTTAGTGCAAGCAGGAAAGGAAAATATAGGCTGACAATATTGCCATGTATGTATAGGCATAACTCATTTTTCTTAATATAAGCCTCTAGGCTTTTTAATTCCTGTGCATTGCATTATGGATTCACCAAAATTATGTGTTCATGAGACATTATAAAGCACTAACTAACTGTGAATGGGATATCAAGGTTTGGTAGACACACACATTAGACTCATCTCCTCTGCTCATACGTATGCTCAGTTGTCCCTTCAGATCTCACATAAGCACAGTTCAAACATAATATGATTAAGAATTTCAAAATTAGAACAGAAAGTTATTAAACAAGGTACAGTGTTTTTCTAAATATGAGACCTTATGAAATTGTAAAGGTCACACTTATGCCATTGTACTGGTTTGGATAGTGGGAAAAATAAAATGAAACATTAGAAACTTTCATTCTAACATGTACAAAAGTAAAGTGATGACCCATAAAACCTAGATTATCTTGCTATGAAAAGTTTTCAAGTACTTAATCCATTTTCTGCTAGCTTGATTATATTTGATAGACTAGACCACTTCATTTCAATACAGATAAATTCAAAAATAGCTTGGAAAATGCCTTCATCTTCCAGCCAAGCAAATGGATGGGCTATCATTCTTGCTAGATGATGTCTATTATCCTATTTTTTTTTAGAGTAATGGAAATAAAGTTTTTTTCTTTATCCCAAGATAGGATAAATCAGTACAGAAAAGGAGACAAGGCAGATTATTAAGAAATTTAGAACGTGTGTTGCTGCATGACACTTCATTATAACTTTTGATATACAACTCAGGGCATCTAGGAACACAGGGTACTTACTTAGATTTTTTCCTGACTTGAGATAGTTCTATTGCCTTTCATGTACCTCAAATCCAATAAACAAATTATTTTCTAAAAAATGTATTGTTATTGAAAAGTACAGAGAGGGTGTAGTTACACAAGTCAGATAGAGTGCATTTCTTTTTGGACAATGTCACCATTTTCTTTGTCCTCTCCCAGTTTTTTTTAAATTTTTATTTATTTTTTATTGTGAAAATACTGTACAGAGGGGTTACAATTACATGGGCAAGATAATGAGTACATTTCTTATCAAGCATTGTAGCCTCCTCTTTTGTTTCTCCTTCCCATCCCTTCTCATCCACCTCTCAACCCCCTCCCAATCCTCCCCCCACCAAAGTTGTAAAGTTCGTTTTCAACATGACAACTTGTACTTCTCATTGTTGCAATGGGTCCACCAGTATCCTTATTTAAACGACTTGTTTTTCCCCTTCCCCTCCACAAATTATACTGACATCAAATACAGTGAAAGCACGGGTTATACTGTGGGGGAGGGACATACAAAGCAACAAAGAAATAATCTTATAAATGTGTTAGAAACAATCGCATGAAAGAAAAAAAACATTTGAATACATATCTTAGGGTTCATTTTCGTAACATCACCTTATCTGACCTTTTCTGCTTGACTCATACATATACTAGATATTGCAAATAAGGGAAACCATGGGCCCTCTCCCAGTTTTACTCTCCCATTCCCATCCACATGTTGTATAGTTCATTTTAAACATAGTGTCTAGTGAGCATCACTGCTGCATTTGTTCATCCTCTGCCCCTCCACTATATTGTGACCACCTTATATTCTCCAAGACATCAAATGAACAAACAAAACAAAAGGACAAAACTTGCAGGAAAGTTAAAACACCCTCTTGTTTCCATTTCCTGGAGTTCTTTCAATAAATATTATTAAACAAATTTGTGAGGGTCACCAAAACAAAAATATTTAAATGTAACTAAGGTACAAAGTTTAATCTTTGAGACTGAATTTAAGATGATTTTGTATCAACATTTTACATTTCTTATGAGCATACATATTCTTTATGAATGGAAGCAGTGCACCATTTGGGGTTAATAAGTGTTAATTCAAATCAATGCTCAGTATCTTAGGCCAAGATAATTAACAAGTGTGAATTTTTCCTTCATGGTTTCTCAATCCAAAAAGTCCAATTGTCTGCCAGTTTATGAGAAGTGGTATTTGAATAGCACTTAGTCTCACTGTATTTCTAATGGTCTTCCTTCAACTATTAGGCAGGCACTCTTAATTAAATAGGGAATACTTGACACAGCTTATTTTCATTACAATAACATCTGATTGGAAGTTGGGGAATTAATGATATTTTCTTGAAAAAGCATGATGCTATTTGCATTTATCTTGGCACAACTGTACTTCTGTTAGACTACTCCACATTTAAGTGACTTTAAGCTTCTCTTCAGTTCAGAGAAAAATGAGGACAGTTTAAGATCAACACCTTCCAAGTAGTTGGGCTGAATCATCATAAACTGCAGTTAACATTTCTTATGTTCTAAAAAATACTGGCCTAAATTCTGTTTGTATTGGTTTGCCTATACCAGACCTTTCACATAAATGGAAAGGGTCAATTAAATAAAGTTTAAACTTGTTAAATTTGTACATATGCCCACTCACACTGTGGGACATTTTTATTGTAAGCTTATGAATATCAGAATTTATTTCCATTTTTAACTGTTCTAGAAGCACATAGGTTAAATGACTATGTTAAGATGAGAAAACTATACTAAGCTTAACAGATAGTCACACTAACATCACAATAAATTCCGAGGAAAATATTGCACAAAGTTTAATGTCTTTGAGTGATAAATGAATAAGCAATCTAGCCACAGAAAGAGCATATATTTGAAAATCACAGGTAACTTTACATTCTCATTTGTGAAAACTTCCTTTAAGACAAGTAAGAAACAAAGATGTATACTTTACCCTCTTCTTTTGTGAATAATACAAAATACCTACATTAGAACAATGAAGTAAAGAAGTAAAAAATACAAATAAAGAGTATTGTTTCTATTTTTAGATGTCAAAATACCATATAGAGAAATCATAGAGACCATACAAAAAGCTGTTAGACTAATAAATAATGAAGCTGGAGAATGTAAAATCATGACAACAAATTATTTGAAAAATAATTGGAATATAATCTCTGATGACATAGTACCTAAAAGAAATAAAATTACTTAGGAAGGAGATGCTTATAACCTGAAAATGACAGAACTTTGATAAAAGGAGTAAATGAGAAAATAAACAAGGAACAAGATAACTCAGCCTTATGGATTAGGTGATTGTAAGGGCTGCAGAAAGGAATTTATTAGGAGAAACACAGGCCTGCACCACATGTAGGTATACAGCACAGAGCCTGTAGCATGTAGCAGCTCCATTAATGCTGGAGAGAGATTATATATAAGGAAAGGGAAGAAGGAGGCGTGGTTGCAGTGGATGTGGAAGTGACCTCAGAGCCTGGAGTCCTTTTTCCAACTCACAGTCAGGTGATTGATCATTAATTGTTACATGTTGATTACTGGTTTCTGGGCAGGTGATTTCTGATGAGGCTGGCAAGATGCCCTTCATGAAGAGGAAGGGGAAAAGGAGCTGTTCTCCTGGTCAGATCTAACATTAAGTGTTAAAACCTCCATAAAACTCTAACCAACCCACAGATTAAATAGCGTTTCCATTAATTTCAGTGGATTTTTAACACAAAATAAAACACAGACAGAAAAATAATATTGGAAGCATCATATATCCCAATTTCAAAGATCCTATATATATATGTATATAATCTATATTTACAAAGATACAGCAGTTATAACAATATGATTTTATTTAGAGAATATTTTATTATTCTTTTTAAAATTTTATTATTCTTTAATCAAACACATGTAGCTAAGACCTCATGTAGTTTATATAGTTTTTTTTTTACCCATGTACAAATTGGAAAAATGTTTCAAGACCAATATGGCTAATAATATCTATACAATGCCAAGTCAACATAGCAAACTGGGAAACTGTTTTCAAAGATGATAGCACAGACATAGTTTCTAAAATTTCAAATTATATACCTATATATTTATATACATACACATAAAGGAGAAAATGAGGGAAAGGGTAACAAGTTTGAAAAGAAATGCACTTATTATTACCTTACTCATGTAACTGTAAGCCTTCTATCCACCACCTTGATTTAAAAAAAATTTTAAATGCAAAAACATGTATTTTATATATACACATGTATATAAGACATTAATGATAAGTATGATGTGCATCAATAGCAGTAACAGCTTTTCCAGGTTCTGAAAATATCTGAACAAAATTAGAGGTTTCCAGCATACTCCATTAATAAAAAGAAAAAGAAAAAAGATTAAAAATATTCTCAAGTGACAGCATTAAAAACAATGCTGATAAAACACTTAGTCACTACTTTGTATCATAAAGCAGGTACAAGATATTTTACATTTACAGAGGTATGATACAGTCTTATCTCACATAATTAATACATCTACAATACTATAGGATACAATTCAAAAAGCATTATTGAGACTTGAATCTATTTTTTCAGCAGAAAGAGTGGTATTTTGTCACACATCTAACAATGATATAGAATAGGGATTACAAAACACATGTACACAAATAGCTGATATTTAACAAAAGTGCCACAAATAAGCAATAAGGATTTTCTTCTTAATAGATATTGGGAAAAATGTATATATTTATCCAGAAGAATGAAATTAGACCTTTACTCTATATTAGCAAAATAAAATAAATTCAGAGTGGATTAAAAATGTAACTGGAAGATCTAAAAATTTAAAAATCCTACAAGAAAATGTTCAGGGAAATCTTCCTGATAGCAGTTTTGACAATAATTTCTTTGTATTTAACATCAAAAGAATAGGCAACACATTCATAAGTAAACGAATGAAACATTCCACATTGAATACTTCTGCAATTAATAAGAGTGGCTCAACTGATAGAGTGCCTGCTTTGTAAGCATAAGGCCTTGAGTTCAAAACCCCAGTAACACCAGAAAAAGAACAATTTTAAAAGCAACCTAATTCCACATGTAAAGTATCAAAAAAGAAAATATAATAATAAGAGAATATTCAAAACACAAATAAAATCTATGAATTGAGAGAAAATGCATACAAATAACACATCTGACAAGGACTTGGTATCTATAAGGACTCAGACATCTCAGTAGCAAACAAACTAACCTGACTTAAAAATATGGAAAGAACCTGATAAGATTTTTATTTAATTTTTAATTTTATTGTAAAGATGCTGTATAGAGGGGTTACAATTACATGAGTAAGGTATGAGTACATTTCTTGTAAAACATTGCTACCCATTATCCCCTCCCTCCCCCACTCCTCCTTCCATCCACCCTGAAGTTGTAAAGTTCATTTCTGACATAATATATTCTGTTATTGTTGTTGCAGTGGGTCATCCTTTGTACTTCTTTCAGCATTTTGATCCCTTTCCCTTCCTTGAATCAGATAAATGTATATACAAGGCAGAAGGTACAAGAATCAGACAGTGATTGCCTGGGTTAAACCAATGGAAAAAGAAAAAAATATACTAAATAAGAAGAAAGAACTAGATACAATACATTGGCAACAACAAGGTCAACAACCAAAGCCAAACCAAACCAAAACAAAACACCTGTTGTTTCCATGTCTTGGGGGTCATTTCAATTAGCATCATTTTTTATGATCATATGTACATAGGATTGAGTTATTATGATTCTCCTTCCAAACTATCCTAGGCATATACTATTTATTACAAATGAGGGGAAACATAGAACCTATGTTTCTTTGGGTCTGCCTTACTTAATAAGGATTTTTCCAAATCTTTCCATTTCCTATGAAAAAGGCGATGTCATTCTTTCTGACAGAAGTATAAAATTCCACTGTGTCTATATACCACATTTTCTTGATCCATTCATCTATTGAGGGGCATTTGGATGGGTTCCTTATCTTTTTTATGGTAAATAATGATGCAATGAGCATAGTTATGCTGGTAGCTTTAGTGTGGCCTAGCTTATGTTCATTTGGATAAATGCCCAGTAGAGAGGAATTGCTGGATCATAGGGGAGTTCTATGTGTACTCTTTTGAGGAACCTCCATACTGCCTCCCAGAGTGGTTGAACCAGCTTACATTCCCTCCAAAAGTGTATTAGCATTCCTTTTTGGCCACATGCCCACCAGCATCTGTTATTGTTTTCTTGATTATGGACATTCTAACTGGGAGACATAGAATCTCCATGTGGTTTTGATTTGCATTTCTTTTATGGCCAGTGATTTTGAGCATTTCTTTGTGTATCATAATCTTCATGTTTTTTTCTTTCAAATTTGTCCATAGTGTGCATGCAGTAATTAGTCAATTGAAGATTTTGTAATTACCCAGAACTTGATCTTCTGGAAGATTCTGCTCCAGAAAGTTAAGATTTTCTCTCTGCCAATTTGCCTCTAGAAATTTGGTGGGTAGTACCTTTCTTTGTGTTTTCAATTCTGTGGTAGAACTGAAAAGTGATTTTCATTTTACATTGATTTAGATATTTTCTTATTGTATGGGCTTGAGTAATAGCTTGTAGGCCTTTTAGATATTATTCAGATACTGGAAACTTCAGTGGCATTTTCACTTCATTGTATGTACTTATGGTACTAAAATTCCTACTTGGTTTTTTGCTGAGACTTGCTATTAACTGGCTCAGTCATTCTGCTATTCCTTTTGTTACAAGCATATTTGTCATTTGCCCATTGAAGCATTTTTATGAAATTTGTTTTAAAATAGATTTTGAATTTTTGTGTGGGTATGTGCTGGTGTCAGGGCTTAAATTTAGGACCTAGGCATTGTCCTTTTTCCTTTCCTTTCCTTTTCTTTTCCTTTTTCTTTTTTGGCATAAGACTGGTGTTCACCCATTTGACTCACACCTCCATTTCTGGCTTTTTGCTGCTTTATAATAATATCTTCATAGACTTCCTGCCAGACTGGCTTCAAACTTCAATCCTCAGCCTCCTGAGTAGATAAATTAAACATGTGGGCCACAGCTTCGAACTACTTTGATAGTTAATGTTTATTGACTGCCTTCTCCATTTAGTTTTGTATCTTCTGGGCACATGGCTTAACAAGTAATTTTTGACTAAACATGGGTATTTTGTATTTTTTTTAGGAGACTCTGGATTTAATTCTTACATTTTAATTGTTTTCATTTGATAGTGCTCCAGCAGAGGAAAGTGAGTCACATTATCATTATTACCAGGTGGAGATAGAATTGCACGTTAACCAATCACTACTCAATTGTAAAACTAGGAGGGTCCCCTTCACTGTTACTAGGTAAGGGTATGAATTGTAGTTCTCCATTGTGCTTCCCATGACACTACCTTTACAGAGTAGGAATCCCATATTATTGTTTAAACTCTAAGGCTGCTTGTAGGATTTTAAAATTGAGAACATTTCTCAAAACTGTAGATGACAATGAAAGTACTAAATTTCCAGTAAGTTTTGTTTAGTACTTCCAAGCAGGAAAGGGGAATGCTTCACTCATTATTTTCACAAGGTCAGTGTTTAGGTTTCTAGTGACACTGTGGTTGGAAGACACCTTCTTGGTTTCTAAAAGAAAGAAAATGTGTAACTCTAGCTGTTGCCACCCTAGGTGGCAACCTGCTGAGGGAAGAAGTATAAGTTTTCATTATATTAAGTGAAGTAAGCCAAGCCCAAAGAAACATAGGTCCCATGATTTCCCTTATTTGCAATATCTAGTATATGTATGAGTCAAGCAGAAAAGGTCAGATAAGGTGATGTTAGGAAAATGACCCTAAGATATGTATTTAAATGTTTTTTTTCTTTCATGCATTTGTTTCTAATGCATTTATAAGATTATTTCTTTGTTGCTTTGTATGTCCCTCCCCCACAGTATAACCCGTGCTTTCACTGTATTTGATGTCAGTATAATTTGTGGAGGGAAAGGGAAAAACAAGTCGTTTAAATAAGGATACAGGTGGACCCGTTGCAACAATGAGAAGTACAAGTTGTCATGTCGAAAAGGAACTTTACAACTTTGGTGGGAGGGGGGGAGGATTAGGTAGGGGGGCGGGGGGAGGCTGGGAAGGGATGTGAAGGGTAAACAAAGGAGGAGGCTACAATGCTTGATAGGAAATGTACTCATTATCTTGCCCATGTAATTGTAACCCCTCTGTACAGTATGTTCACAATAAAAAAAAAGAAGTATAACTTTTCTACTTAAGCCTTTATTAATATGAGTGGAAATAGCTCCACCTGTTTTTCAATGCTATTTGGCAGGAGTATATAATAAAGAATTTGTCTTACTAGGTTCTTCTTTCCTAATACTTAAGATAAGAGAGTCTATTTTTGTTAAATCTTTCATTATGCTGACTCCATTAGCCTTCTTGTGATGGTGCACAATATATGTAGTCCTGTCAGTTATTTAATTTGAATGAAAGGATATGATACATCATTTTTACGATTTCTCTGGCATTTGAATGTTTTACAACTTGGAGAAGCAAGGATGTATATAAAAGGCCAGTAACAAGGTATATTTCAATAGCTTAGAAAAAATTTACTGCTGGATTTAAACAATAGTGTGGTGGTACAGGTTGGGAAGGGTATTCATAGGGTGAGTTATGGTTTTTACTATTACAGTATATGTGGATTATCAAAGACAGAGCATAGTTAAGAATGGTCTTAGATATTTTTCTTTCTCTTTTTTTAAACCTGTCCTGGGACTTGAACTTTCAGCCTAGGCATTATCCCTGAGTTCCTTTGGCTCAAGGCTAGCTCTCTTCAACCTGAGCCACAGTGCACTTGCAGCTTTTTCTGTGGTTAATTGGAGATGAGTCTCTCAGACTTTTCTGTCTGTGCTGACTTCAAACTGTGATCCTCAGATCTCAGCCTCCTGAGCAGGTAGGATTACAGGCCTGAGGTACTGACCCTCAGCTTTTTCTTTTCTTTTCTTTCTTTCTTTTGTGTGTGTGGGTGGTTGTGGGCTTGGAACCATGGCCCTGAGCTAATTTGCTCAAGGCTACCACTTTGAGCAACAGCGCCACTTCTGGTTTTCTGGTAGTTAATTGGAAATAAGAGTCACATGAGGACTTTTCTGCCTGGGCTGGTTCTTAACTATGATCCTCAGATCTAAGCCTCATGAATAACTAGGATTATAGGCATGAGCCACGGACACCAAGCTCTTCTTTTTCTTTTTTTTAGAGCACAATAAAATATTTATTATACCAATATCAAATACAGTGAAAACGGAGGTTATACCGTGGGGAAGGGACATACAAAGCAACAACGAAATATCTTACAAATATGTTAGAAACAATAGCAAGAAAGAAAAAACATTTGAGTCCTTATCTTGGGGTTCATTTCACTTAACAGTTGGTATAATTTGTGGAGGGAAAGGGTAAATTTGTTTAAATAGGGATACAGGTGGACCCATTGCAACAATGAGATGTACAAGGTGTTATGTCAAAAATGAACTTTACAACTTTGTCGTGGGGGGGAGGAGGGGATGGGAAGGGATGGTAAAGTGACACAAAGAAGGAGGCAACAATGCTTGATAAGAAATGCACTCATTACCTTGCTCATGTAACTGTAACACCTCTGTACAGAATTTTCACAATAAAATATTTATTAATGTGTTATGAAACAAGAACAATGCTTTATAGATCTCAAAGAAATTACAACTGAAGTTATAATCTCAGAAGTTTCTATTGCATAAATAATAGAGATTCATCCAGGTGCCAGTGGCTCATACCTGTAGTGTTAGGTACACAGATGAGGATTGTGGTTTGAAGTCAGCCCTAGTAGGTTAGTCTGTGAGAATCTTCCCTCCAATTAACCACCAAAAAGCTGGAAGTGGACCTGTGACTCAAGTGGTAGAGCAGAAAAGCTCAAGGACAGCACCCAGGTACTGAGTTCCAATCCCAAGACTAGTTCATATAAAAAAGATTTAAATCTAAATCCTATAACAGGAAGGTTTTAAATATAAACATTTTTTAAAATATTTAAATAGTTGTACAGCGTTCCCATTCAACTAAGCAGTTTATGAATACAATGCATCTTGATCAATATCATCCTTTTCATCATTTCTTTTTATATTTGACTTGGAACAACTTGAAGAGTGTTGATTATATTCACACACTTGAGAGAAGCGCTAGCAGAAACATGCTTTGAGGACTAATTGGTTTAGTTTTGAATATATCAAAATTTTACATGCATTAAACATTCAAATACATTTCACTGTCAGGTGTTTATTCAAGTTTAGAGATTAAGGAATTGGTCTAGCCTGTACATAATACATTAAAGAGTAATTAATGTGCAAATAGTGTTTGAAACTATGAGCCTGGTTGATTGTAATTAACAACTGAATTTATGTAATGAATAGAAAAGATCTTGAGTACCACCCTCTACGGGACACCAATACTTAGGGATCAAAGAATTGAAGATTCAGGGATATTAGAGAAATGTGTGTGTCCATTAAGCAGAATTTAATAATATCTATGTAGTCTAGTACTGACCCTGGAATTGCAACAGGTGAATGTGACTGTTTATCCTAGTAAGAAAAAGATTTGGTTAATACTGCACCAGAAGACAAATTAAATATACCTAAATCCAATAAGAATTGGGGAAAAATAAGTCTCTTCCCTTCAAGAAGTAGCACATGTTCTCTTACCTGTGTCACCAATCAGTCTCCAGTCCTCTACTTTGCTTGGTTATGTCAATGATTAACAGCCTTATCCATATTTATATGCAAAATCAATGAGTGCAGCTGGAGAGTCAGTCACTGATTGTCTGGCATCAGATACCCTAAGAATAGCAGCTGCCACTTATACAGAGCTATCTTTTTGCTATAACACTTTTGGAAGTCAGACAGATGGTCTCCCCCAGGGTTCTTTCATTAATATAGCATGTGTTTAAGTGAATGTAAAGTCACAAATTAATTAATGTGTTAATTCAATGGTGTATAGTCAGTTCACACAAATGAAAGAAATTAGTAGTGGCAAGATTAGTCCAAAGTCACACAGGACTGATGATTATTTTCTACTCCAAACACTCAAATAAAATTATAGCATATATTAGATGAAGAATAGTAAGTCCATATTCGGATTTATAATCCTAGTAAATTTAAGCATGTTAATGTATGGGTAAAATAAATTATATCACTATTAATACATACATTTTAATGTCTTATAGTCCCTGTTTTTATAATAATAAGCTAAAGGCCTCCTCCTCCTCCTTTACATTATGCAAACCTTTCTAACATATTTTTCCTTGGAATCCCTTAGAGAATGTCTCACATTCATAAGAATAATGTTTTCATGTTTATATCTATTAGTCCTCTCTTTAAAATTCAAATGAATTGACTTCTTTGAGAAAAAGGGGAGGGCCTATGAAAAAAATCAATCCATAAATAATGTAACAATAGTTTTGTGTGTGTGTGTGTGTGTGTGTGTGTGTGTGTGTGTGTGTGTGTGTACTGGGTGCTTTATCTCAGTGCCTCACATACTTCCTTAACATTTTTTCCAACAATGACATTCTATAACATTTTACCACTTGAGCCACAGCTCTATACTCCCACAATCTTTTATGCAAAGAAGAAATGATGATTCTCTGATATATTGGTGCAATTTCTCAACTGCATCCTACAAATTAATGATCTGTAATGACTTGCACAAAATCTCCCATAAAGTTAGTATCAACCATTCATTATAGCCTCTTTTGATGTAAAGGACACAGATTTTTGTCCTTGGAATTAGTCTGGGAATAGCTGCCTCACTATTCTCTCCTCTTGCCCCTGCCTACACATGAACTCATCTCACATATTTCTAAAGAAAAATAAGTGTAATCATGAAACTAAGTGACTAAGTGGATACCTGGAGAGCCCATATTCAACACTGCTATTCCTATGATAGTGGTGTTGTGTATAATTCTGTTCAACTCAGATGTAAATAAAATCACTTCAAGCTGAATTAGCATTTGTCAGCTGGTGTTGACAAGATAGACAATTTTTCTTAGTTGTGGCCGAAAGGGAACCCTAATACAATGTGGGTAGGAATATAAACTTGTTCAACCACTCTGGAAAGAAATGTGGAGGTTCCTCAAAAAAATTATACGTGATCCATGGGGTGGCGGGGGGAGGATGGGAAGGGGAAACAAAGGAGGAGGCTACAATGCTTGATAAGAAATGTACTCATTATCTTGCCCATGTAATTGTAACCCCTCTGTACA
>NW_012267296.1:10073205-10073463 GCF_000151885.1 Dipodomys ordii
TTGTTGGGTTTCTGGGTCTCTATTAAGAAAATTTCGGCCTGAGCCAACAAGGCCTAGGGTTTCTCCTATTCCATCCTGTAATGTTTTCAGAGTGTTTGCTTTGACTCCGAGGTTTTGATCCATTTGGCATTGATTCTGCTGCAGGGTGATATATAAGGATCTAGTTTTAGTTTTCTACAAGTAGTTAATCAATTTTGCCAGCACCATTTACTGAAGAGGCTGTCTTTCTTCCATTCTACTATTTTAGCTCCCTTATCG
>NW_012267296.1:10074154-10075691 GCF_000151885.1 Dipodomys ordii
TCCTGTTTGATCGTGGTGTATGATTTTTTGGATGAATTGTTGAAGTCGATTGGCCAAAATTTTGTTGAGAAGTTTTGCATCAATGTTCTTCAAAGAGATAGGTCTATAGTTCTCTTTCTTTGATGAGTCCCTGCCTGGTATTGGGATGAGGGTTATGTTGGCTTCATAGAATGTGTTCGGTAGTGAACTTTCTCTTTCAATTTCATTGAAGAGTTGGAGGAGTATTGGTGTGCATTGTATATATTTTTAAGAGAGGAAATAGAAGGTAAAGTGGTAGTTTCCACACTTTCATTTAAAGTCTCCAGAATATAACAATGCCTATCACAATGAAATCAAAGGGCCTCATGTATGCAAGGCAAGCACACTACCACTGAGCCACCTTACCAGCCCAAGATAGTATATATTTTTAAGAGTGAAAATAGAAGTTAAAGTGGAAGTTTCCACACTTTCAAAGTCTCCAGAATATAGCAATGCCTATTACAATGAAATCAAAGCTTTCAATATATCCTTTAATATCTTGGATTACACTCATTCAATAAATGGTTGCATAGAAGTTTTAAATAAAGTAAATAGAAATAAAGCTATACAATACAATTTTAATGTATCATTGTCATCCTTTGTTAACATGTAGTAAGAAATTTTAATCAGGCTTAGTGATTTCTAACAAACAGGTTGCAGTTCAGATATCCTTGATGTTTTACAGAAGAAAAACTGAGCCTGATTTTTTTTGTCAGTCGTGGGGCTTGAACTCAGGGCCTGGGCACTGTCCCTGAGCCTTTTTGTGTTCAAGGCTAGCACTCTACCACTTGAGCCACAGCACTCCTTCCAACTTTTTTGAGTAGTTTATTGGAGATAAGAGTCTCACAGGGACTTTATTGCCCATGCTGTCTTTGAACTAGGATCCTGAAGTATCAGCTTTGTAGCTAAGATTACAGGCATGAGACACCTGGAGCCCAGCTCTGAGCCTTATTTTATTCATATTGTTTTTTTCTCTTTTTTTATTGTGAAAATACCGTAGAGAGGGGTTAAAATTACATGGGCAAGGTAATGAGTACATTTCTTATCAAACATTGTTGCCTCCTCCTTTGTTTCCCCCTCCCATCTCTCCTCCTCCCCCCTTCTCCCTCCCCCCACCAAAGTTGTAAAGTTTGTTTTTCAAGATAACGTCTTGTACATCTCATTGTTGCAATGGGTCCACCTGTATCCCTATTTAAACAATTTGTTTTTTTCCCTTCCCTTCCACAAATTATACCAACATCAAATACAGTGAAAACAGGGGTTATTCTGTGGGGGAGGGACATACAGAGCAACAACGAAATCATCTTATAAATACGTTAGAAACAATTGCAAGAAAGAAAATGCCATTTGAATCTTTATCTTGGAGTTATTTCACCTAATATCAACTTATCTGACCTTTTCTGCTTGTCTCAGACATATACTAATTATTGCAAATAAGGGAAACCATGGGACCTATGTTTCTTTGGGCCTGGCTTACTTCACTTAATATAATTTTTTCCAAGTCTTTCCATTTCCTAAC
>NW_012267296.1:10075741-10102821 GCF_000151885.1 Dipodomys ordii
AAACAAAGGAGGAGGCTACAATGCTTGATAAGAAATGTACTCATTATCTTGCCCATGTAATTGTAACCCCTCTGTACAGTATTTTCACAATAAAAAAATTATACGTGATCCAGCAATTCCACTCCTGGGCATCTACCCAGAAGATTACAAACCAGGATACAGTAAAATCACCAGCACCATAATGTTTATTGCAGCACAATTCCCCATAGAAAAAAGTATGGAATCAGCCCAGATGTCCTTCAATATACAAATGGAGCAAGAAATGTAGTATATAAACACAATGGAATTTTATTTGTCCATTAGAAAGAATATTGTAGCATTTGTAAAGAAATGAAAAGACTTGATAAAATTATGTTAAATGATGTAAGTCAGGCCCAGAGGAACAAAGGATCCATGGTTTCCCTAATATGTGGAAGCTAGATTTAGCTTACTAACTCATAAGTAAATACGTTGGGTGGTATGCAAGTATATACAAATGTATTTGTTGAAATAGAGTAAACTCATGGGAGACCTCAAATGCCGTAATTCCTTAGAAAGCCAAAAGCAAAGTTCTGTAAAAGAAAACACTAGGAAGCATGTACTGAAGACAGATGAGGTCAAGGAGAAAGGGATAGGCAAATGAAGAAGTGGAAATGAAGGCAAGAGTCCAATGTATACCCTACAAAATCAGGAAGAGTGAGGGAATAGTTGTGTAGGGGAGAAGTGAGAATATTGAAAAGGGTGACATTGCTCAAGACATATTGTATTCATAAACTGCTTTGTTAAATGTCAACTCCTTTTTACAACTACTTAAAGATAATAAAGACTGAAAAAGGTAGTAAAGATAAAGTATAGAATAAAGCATTCCTAATTGAAACAAGTTCCATACATTTTTTCAAGAATTAAATATTAGAGCCAGGCTCCAGTGGCTCACACCTGTAATACTAACTACTCAGGAGGCTGAGGTCTGAGGATTGCATGGGCAGGAAAGTCTGTGAGACTCTAATTGCCAATAAATTACTCAAAAAATCCAGAAGTGAAGTTGTGATTCAAGTTGTATGGTTGTATCCTTGAGCAAAAGTAGCTATGGGACAGCACCCAGGCCCTGAGTTCAAGCCTAAGTCTGTAACACACAAAAAATAATGAAACATTAACCTGGCACTGATAACACATGCTTGTAATTCAAGCTACTCAGGAGGCTGAGGACTGAAGATCACAGTTGCAAGCCAGCCTAAACAAGAAAGTCTGTGATACTCTTATCCCCAATTAACCTCCAAAAAAGCCAGAAGTGGAGCTGTGGCTCAAGCGGTAGACTGCTAGCCTTCAGCTAAAAAGCTATGGGACATTGCCCAGGCTCTGAGTTTAAGCCCTAATACCACACACACACACACACACACACACATACACTCACACACACACACACACACACACACACACACACACACACACACTCCACATTTAATATTCTCAGTATAAAGTTTGCTTATTTTTTTTTGGCAATACTGATATTTGAACTCAGGACCTTCTACTTGCTACGCAGGTGCTCTACTGCTTAAGCCATATCCCTAACCCTAGAGTTTATTCATTGACATGAAAAGAACAACACACAGGACACTTGACTATTTTAATTATTTTAAAAATGAGAAAAAGCAGGAGAAACTTGAGAGATGGATAAGGTATGGACAGTCTAGGGGGAATGATAGAGGGGATGATACTGGTCAAAATGAATTATACTCATAAATTGACATGTTGAATTAAAATTATTTTAAAAATAAATTTAATAAAAATTAAGTAAAATATATTTGCATCCTATAAAGGAAAATAACATAACAAAAACAGTTCAAGTAGAATTTCTAGTAATGTCTGGCATATTTGGTATACAAAAGAACTGTTGTAATTACATTTATCATGAATATTCATATTTTTTATTCTCCAACTTGCTGTGTATTGAACATACCAGAAAATGCCAAAATATATTTAATTTTTTATTTGTCAAATATAGTCTTTTAAAACTTCATTGTGATACTAAAAATGACTAAGTTAATTCAGTTAAGATTTGATTTCTGTGAAACAAATGGCCACATTCAATTAGTGGTGTTGGTGACATCTTCTAATTTTTGTTGATTTAGAAGTTTAATTTATATCTCAGTATATAATTTTTGTTTTCATAGTTTAATCACAGAGTTGAATACAAATGTGTATAGCTGTATTTATTTAAGCAACACTTCATAAAAGAAGAATTTATATCAGCACCTGAACTCTATTACAAAATATTGGCAAGACCATGTCTTAATTTCTATTGAGTTATAATTATCTCTACAGCCATATTTATGATCCTGTATCAATGAATTTTTGGTATCAGTTTTCAACACTAAACTTTGGAACTTATATAGCATATTATTTGGAACATTGTAAAAAATATTTGCTAGACAGTTTTACTTCTGAACAAATAATAACTTATTTTCCTTAATTTTTTAAAATTTTTAAATAGTCTAATTTAACATACCAATTTATGAGTATGATTCATGTTTATCAGTATCATCCCCTCCATTATTCCCCCCAAACCATCCATACCTTATCCATCTCTCATTTCTTAGTTCCATTTTCACCTGTATACATTGTGTTTTATGACGGTGGTCATCCACTATTCCTCTTGTTATTAGTCCACTCCCTTCCCTTAAACCCAGTTTCTCTCCAACAAGAAATGATTCAGATTCTTGTTATCTGTTTTAGAATTAGAGGAACATCTCATAAGTTAGGTTAATTTGAAGATTTAGTGATTTTGGAAATTAGTAATTCACTGTTTAACATGAGATGTGATTCAAGCTATAGCCATTATTCTGATACACTTGTTATATTAAACATTTTTTAGCCAGAAACTTCCAGAAATAATGAAGACATCTATACTTAAACTGGTGCATTCATGTAATGAAATATTATTCATTGAACTATAAAGTACAATGCATTTGGGATTTGTGTATTTTGAATATTAATCTGTCATTAAATATGTGTTTTCAGACTGTGGCATAACTTCCATTGTCTTAAATGTCTTCTTAAAAATAGTTTTTAAACTTTAATACAGTTCAGCTTATTCTGCCTTTTCAAGGATTTTCTTTGGTGCTGTACATAATGAATAATTGCTTTGTCCAAGGTCACTTAGTTTCTATGCTACCTTTTGGAAATTTCACTATTGTCCATTTTGGCATACTTACATGGTCATTTTGAGATTTTTTCTTACTGATTTTTAAAATTTAATTTTATTGTCAAGGTGATGGACAGAGGGGTTGCAGTTACATACATAAGGTAGTGAGTACATTTCTTATCGAACTTGTTACCCCCCTCCCTCATTTTTCCCAATTTTCCTCCCCTCCAAGTTGTACAGTTCATTTACAACATATTGTTTTGTGAGTATTACTGTTGCATTGGTTTTCCCTTTGACAAAGGTCACATCATTTTGTTGTTTCCCTTCCATTCCCTAATTCAGATAAACGTATATACAATACCCAGGGTAACAAAATCAAAATCAGTGACAACAGGGGATAAATCATAGAAAAAAGAACACAAACAAAAAAAGAAATCGCGTGGTACATTAAAAGCAAGAACAACAAAGAAAAATGTCTTGTTTCCATGCCTTGGAGTTCATTTTGCTTAGCATCATTTTATATGGTCATATGTACATAGCTTTTGATCTATTCTGCTCATCTGCTAGGGCTATCCTAGACATATACTAATTATTATAAATGAGGAAAAACATCTATCGTTTCTCACAGATTCTGATGGCCTCTTTTCTAGTCTATTTCTTTCCCTACATTTGCAGATGCCTGATAGCAAGAATATTAAGTTTTATTTTATTTTTAAAAATTTTTATTGTAAAGGTGATATGCAGAGGGGTTACTGTTACATAAGTCAGGTAATGAGTGCATTTCCTTGTGAACAGTGTCGCTCCTCCCTATTATCTGCTTTAATCATATTTAAAGTAAGTATCTACTTTGGACTTGATCTATAAGTATTTTTCTTAGTAACTAATTCATAAATTGTTAAAGGCACCAATATAAATCATATATAATTTAATTGTTTTAATCTCTATTAAATGCATACTCAATTTATATTTAAGTTGTTATAAAGGAGCTATTTCTTGGTCGCTAATGAATAATTTTTTGTTCCCTTGACTATTAAGAAAATACCTTATTTTAGACAAAATTAGTCCTTAGTTCAGTAATATATATTGTAGCCATGATGATTTCATTCCAACCAAGAAGTGCTTAAATGTGGAAGGCAATAAGAAAACAAGTTTCTATTTCAGTATATATCTAAATGTTTGGAGACTTGTATTCTAGACCCATATCTAACATTGTTCTGCTAGATGGTCAAGTAAATAAGGAATTGAAGTGTCTTACATTATTGTTCTATTGCCCCTGTATAGGCTAGGATAGAATCAGAAAACTGCTCATTATGGAAATCAAAATCTTTAAGACAAAGATCAGGTGGGTACTGTTGCTCGCTTCTATAATCTTAGCAACTCAAGAGGCTGAGATCTGAGGATCTTGGTTCAAAGCCAATTTGGGCAGGAAAGTCTGTGAGAATCTTACATCCAACTAATCACCAAAAGGGCAGAAGTGCTGCTGTGGCTCAGTGCTAGTCTTATGTAAAAAATATTCAAAGACAGCACCCAGGCTCTCATTTCAAGCCCCAAGACTTATACACACACACACACACACACACACACACACACACACACACACACACACACAATCTGACAAATATGCTGAGTACATTCGCAAGATACAAAGATTACAAATGAATACAGCAAGGCCACTGCACAATCATGTTCATTACAACACTATTCACCATAGCAAAAGTATGAAATCAGTTCAGATGCCCCTTAATGGATTAATGGATCAAGAAAATGTGATATATATATATATATATATATAGCAAGATAGATCTGTCTCTCTTTATATATTTATATATCTTTATATATCTAGATATATCTCTAACTCTATATATGTCTACATATAGATATATCTCACTTTATATATATATCTACATAATGAAATTTCACTTATCCATTAGAAAGAATGATATGGCATCATTTGCAAAGAAATGCAAGTACATGGAAAAATAACGTTAAGTGAAGCACATCAAGCCCATAGAGACAGAGAATATATGCTTTCTCTCATATGTGGAAGCTAGAATTAATTTATAAATATAGAAATAGACACCTCATGGTGGTATCCACGTACACACAGGTATGGTGACTGAAATCTGATAGATTCAGGGGATAATTCAAATACTATAATTTCTATGAAAGGCCAACTCACAGCCCAACAAAATAAACACCATGAAATGGGTACACAAAGGGGAGGATGGGGTCAAGGGGAGGAAGATAGATGAAGAGAGGAAAGTGGAGATGCAGTCATAAAATTCAATGCATACACTAAAAGTAAGAAAACTGAGGGAAGGAATGGCATGGGGATGGATAGGGAGAATGATGAAAACATGGTATTGATAAAAATCCATTGAATTCATATAGTACTTTCTTGAATGGCAACTCCTTTGTACAACTATTTAAAGATAAAAACAAAATTGAAAAAAGTAATAAAATTAACATACAAAAATCAGTAGCATTCTATACATCAATATGGACATTATAAAATAAATCATTAAATTAATCTTGTTCACAGCAATGAAAAAATAAATATATGGGGAAAAACTTAATATACCCAGCAAAAGAATTGTAGAAGGCACACAAAAGTTTGCGATGTTTCTGTGTTGAAAGAATTAGTGCTGTTTAAATGTTCATATTTTATAATACTCATCAAAGTACCAGTGGAATTAGGTAAAAACAACCATAAAAATTTACATGGATACACAAAATAGCTCAGTAGCAAAGTTATCTTGAACAAAAATGCAAAGATGTAAGCCTCAAAACACCAGTTCTCAAGATATAATACTAATGAGGTATAGTAGCACACTCCTATAATTCTAGCATTTCAAATGTTGAGGCAGGAGGATCAGGAATGTGAGGCCAGTGTAGGATACATAATAATTTCAAGGTTAGTCTAGAATACACTATGAGACCTCCATCACACGCAAGAAAAGACATACTACCAAGTGAATGTAGACAGGACAATGTGTACTAGCATAAAAATAGACATATAGACTGATAGAACAAATAGAGATCCCAGAGAAAACTCCATACAAGTAACTGATTCTTTAAAAAGATACACAAAAAGCAAACTTTAGAGAAAAGAGAACCTGTTTAATAACATTTACTAGGAAACTAGATATCCATAGGCAGAAGAATGAAACCACTCACTCTCTCACCATAGAAAATATTGGCACAAAATATAAAACCATAAATTTAAAACCACTAGAACAAGCATGGAGTACACAAAGAATCTTGCATAGATATTTAATTTTTTTCCATAAGTACCTCCAAAACACAAGAGCAAAATAGGACAAGTTGTATTATATCAAACCAAGAACAAACAACAGAACAAGAGAAAGTACTTGTAACTTATTCATCTGACAAATTATTAATACTAATTATATGTAAAGAATTAAAATATTAACAACAAATTCCAAATAATCCAATTAAAATAGGCAAATAAACTGAATAAATTTTCTGAGAAGAAGTACAAATAATTAATAAGCATCTGAAGAAATGGTCTCCATGACCATTCTGGGAAATACCAGAATGTGATATCATCTTAGGCCATTGGAACAGCTATTGTCAAAGAGCAAAACATAATTTGTGGTTAGAATGTAGAGGAAAAGAAGTTGTCAAAGTTATAAAGTATGTTAGTACAAACATAATGAAAAACAGTATGAAGGTTCTTCAAGAAATTGAACATAGACCTACTATATTATTGAATATTCTGACTTCAGAAATCCTGTGAAAAGGACAGCTATATTCTCATATTTATTGTCAGTATTAACTGTATCCAAGATAAGGAATGAATGACAACCATGGTGTCCATTGATGGATGAATGGATAAAGAAAATATGTTAGATGTACAAGATATAATATCATCCAGCCATGAAAAAGAATAAGATGCCATCATTTAAACCAAAATTGATGAAGCTGGAGGACATTATGTTCCATGAAATAAGGAAAAGACAAGAAAGAATTTTTTTTTCAGTTGTGAAAGATAACAAAGGTATTCTCAAAAGAGAGAAGGGTAGAATAATGTTTATTAGAAACTAGGAAGCATAAAAGGGTGATGGCATAGTGGAAAGATAGATAATGGGTATGAAAATATAGTTAGAGAGGAAGATTAGTTCCACTGTTATGAAGGACAGTACAGGGTTACTATATGATCCACAATGATCTATATTTTATGAAGGCCTTGTGGTTTTAATGGGCTTCAAACATAAGAAAAGGGTAAGCAGATGGAGATTCTCATAAACGATGATTTTGTCAGTACATTGAGATATTATGTTATATCCCATAAATATGTACACATTTTATATTAATTACAAAGACAAAGTAAACTTTTATCTTAAGGAAACATCCAAAACCATTCTACATTGTGTGTATATATATATATATATATATATATATATATATTTTTTTTTTTTTTGTCAATTGTGGGGCCTGAACTCTGGGCCTGGGTGCTGTCCCTCTCAGCTTTTCAGCTCAAGGCTAGCACTCTACCACTTGAGCCACTGCTCCACTTCCTGCCTTTTCTGCTTAGGGGATGCTGAGGACCTCATGAATGCAAGGCAAGCACGCTACCACTGAGCCACCTAACCAGCCCAACATTGTGTGTATATATATATATTTTTTTTAATTTTAATTTTTTGTGAACATATTGTACAGAGGGGTTACATTACATGGGCAAGATAATGAGTACATTTCTTATCAAGCATTGCAGCCTCCTCCTTTGTTTACCCTTCCCATCCCTTCCCCCTTTCCCCATCCCCCCTCTCCCCACCAAAGTTGTAAAGTTCGTTTTTTCAAGATAATGTCTTGTACATCTCATTGTTGCAATGGGTCTACCTGTATCCCTATTTAAACAATTTGTTTTTTCCCTTCCCTTCCACAAAGTATACCAACATCAAATACAGTGAAAGCAATGGGTTATACCGTGGGGGAGGGACATACAAAGCAACAAAAAAATCATCTTATAAATATGTTAGAAACAATTGCATAAAAGCAAACATATTTGAATACTTATCTTGGGGTTATTTCACCTAATATCAACTTATCTGACCTTTTCTGCTTGTCTCAGACATATACTAATTATTGCAAATAAGGGAAACCATGGGACCTATGTTTCTTTGGGCCTGGCTTACTTCACTTAATATAATTTTTTCCAAGTCTTTCCATTTCCTAACAAATGGAGCAATGTCATTCTTTCTGATGGAAGCATATATGTATACCAGATTTTCTTGATCCATTCTTCTACTGAGGGGCATCTGGGTTGGTTCCATATCTTAGCCATGGTAAATAATGCTGCAGTAAACATAGATGTGCTGATAGCTTTAGTATGGACTTGTTTGTGATCATTGAATTTATTTTTCATGTTTACTTTTTTGAAACTTATAAGTTTTGGATGTTCATCTTTGAAACAACTACTGGTCCCAGTAGCTCATGTCTGTAATCCTACCTATTCAGGAGACTAAGACCCTGGAGGATCACAATTTGAAGCTAGTCCAGGTAGAAAAATCTATAAATAACCAGCAAAAGTCTCAGACTGGAGTCATGGCTCAAGTAATAGAGCAACAGTTGAGCAAGTAAACCAAGGGCGCAAAGGAGGCCCAGAGTTCAAGCCCTGGTATCAGCACCAAAATAAAACAAAAAAGAAACATAGAAAGGTTCACTCTACAGATGTGAAAAGTAAGCCAATTTCTTAAAACCATGCATTTGAAAAGAATTTGAGGAATAATGCTGAACTTTGTAAGAAACAATGTATTTCTGTTTACCTAACATGACATTATGGCAAGGTTATTTTTGGCAGAGCAGAGGATTGAACTCAATGTCTCATGATACCTACGCAGCTGTACTAAACATGTGAGCCATGCCTCCATCCTCCTTTTCTATTCATTTTCAAGACAAGGTATCACTTTATGTCCTGGCCAGATGGAGATTGTGCTGCCCCTGTGTCCTTGTGAATGACAGGCCTCGATCGTTGTGCTCAAGACATTGTATTCCACTGTAGCTGGGATAACAAGTATGCACTATTACACTCATTCATTGATTTAGCTGGAGTCTCACAACCATCTTTTTTCCAGGTCTAGCTCCAACCATGATCCTCTTATTTCTACCTCTACCTCTACCCAAATAGCGAGAATTACAGGCTTGAGCCACTGTGCCAACAAGCAAAGAGAAACTTTTTTTTTGTTATTGTAAAGGTAATGTACAGAGGGGTTACAGTTATGTAAGTCAGGTAATGAATACATTTCTTTTTTAACAGTGTCACCTCTTCCCTCATTTTCTCCAAGTTTACATCCCCCAACCTCCTCTTCTTACAAGTTGTATAGTTCATTTTCAACATAGTGGCTATTTCTCGAACTTCATTTCAATAAATGTCATTTTATATGATCATCTTGTAGACAAGTTAACTTCAATTCTCTTCTCAGGTAAAACTTTGCCTTTACTAAAGATGATTATTTTTTTACCTTCATTATTCTGCTTAGACTGCCATCCTGAATGTAAGCTAGCCTGACAAACCTCTTGGACTTACAAGGAAGCATTGTAATCATGACACATTTGATCCAACAGAGACAGGAGTAAGGCCAACAGACAGCCCAGGAATCAACTGTATCCATCTCAGGTAGATCAAAGATAACCGAATTTTTCTGTTAGGTTAGAGATTTCTTGAGAACAGTTGGATGTATGTTAAACAATAAGAACAATTATAGGGACAGCAGCTGGCTTTTAACACAGTGTGGTTATAAATAATGACAAACTGTTAGAAGCTTTAGTTTCAATATCCAGTTGAAATTAGTTTTCTCAATCAAGATATTCACAGCAAATGAATTGCTTGGAAGATGCTTAGAAAATAATAATACTGCAATTAACAGTCGTATGCCCATATGTGCACTGAGCTCTTCATCTCACCAGCCAGCTAGTATCTAATTAGTAGCAGAACAAAATAGAACAAGTAGAAGTAGGTAGGCAAAATTCAGCATTTCTTGCTGGAACAAACAGTATGTTCACAGCACTATGCTTGATGCTGTGGAAAATATAGAAGGAATAGAAAATATTCATTATCCCTATTCTTTGGGAATGCATAGAATTATCCACAAAAGATGAATGCCATGCAAGATATAGATTGTGTGTATATAATTCAAACACAGCCAGAGAGAAGGAAATGGACTAAATAGACAGGGTGAGGTTATGAAAGGAAATATGAATGGGTAAAGACAGAATATTAGCATCTAAATTTTGTACCTAAGTTTTTTAATGTCTGCATTAAAAGGAGAGTAAGAAGACGAAGCCAAAACAGACAGATTTTTTTTTATCCAGGGTGAATTGAAAAGAAAAGAATGATGGAGTCAACAGATATCTTTTTTTCATTACTATTGTTAGGTTAAGAGTACAATGCTTCTTAAGCAATGTCAACATTTCATTGTTCTTCCCATTTTCTCCTTTCAATTCCTAATCTAATGTTCAGCAGATATTTCAACTGCTTATGGAATTACCTATATTTGAAAATGTAAATAGAGAAGATAGAGGTATATAACTAGTAAAATCACCTGAAATTATCTTAACCATTGTTTACCAGTGGATATTGCTGGGAGACCCAAATTGTAGTCTCTATAGCTGATGTGAGTTGGATAGATTGTGACTATGTTCATCTTTGTCTCTGAATCAGTTACTTTTATTTCTACCATTACTTCAGAGCCATGACCCTTTCTTTCTGAGGCAGTACTGGATCTAAAGTGGTTTAATTGCAATTTCAGAGAGTTATATTGGGAAATAGGATACTGAATTTTAAGTTCATTTTAGTAATTTGTAATCAATATTGAGTTACAAAATTAGGGTTGTTTATGAAAAGGAAATGTAGAAATAGTTGATATAGAATAACAATGAGAATATTTTTAGTCAGTATGACTAATAGATCTCATAATCATTCATTATAGTTCATAATCTTCAATAAGGACTGTCTAGTTTTCCAAACTTGTGTCCTGTGATAACATCTCAGAATTCCAAGCAATAACAATATATATTTTAAAAATCATTAAAGCTTATGAAGAGATTACAAGAACAATAGTAATTACCAGGTTAAAATTGAGGGAACAAAGAACATAGGGAGATAATGAACATGGGAACCATATTGGCTCTGAAGACTTCTAATAAAAACTTGAATAAAAAACTCACATTCTAAAATCTCACAGTTTCATAAAAAAAAAAAGTCAAAGCCCAGGGTCCAGCAAAGTTAAGAGGCCAATTAGAGATCATCTCCAAAATAAACTGAGACCAACAGGGTATACCCATAGAGTAATGGTTAAACAGTATTCAGTTAATTCATACAGTAATTTTGCAATTAATGTTTACAGTGACTGGATGGCAGAAGCAAATTGTTTTTGTCCTTATATAACTCCCAGAGTTATTTTTTTGTACCACTCTTGGGACTTGAACTTGGAGCCTGGATGCTATCCCTGAGCTTTTCTTCTTAAGTCTAACGTTCTATCACTTGAGCTACAGCTCCACTTCTGGCTTTTTGATGGTTTAATAGGAGATAAAAGTCTCATACACCTTCCTTCTTAGGCTGGTTTTGAACTGCAGTCCTCAGATCTCAGCTTCCAGAGGAGTTTAGGATTACAGCTGTGAGCAATCCAGTGGTGTCTGGCTTTATAATTTTTTTTTGTGAGTAATGAGTTCTATACCCATAAGAAAACAAAGATGGAAACAACAATGACAAGAGAAGCAATTAGGAACTCATGCACACAGAAAAGCAGACATTTTAATTTTCAAAGCAGTTAATAAAAATCTGTGTACTATGCCTAAATAAGTAAAATGCCAGGTTCAAAAATATTTTTAGATTGAGGGATACATGAGAATGTTGAAAGATACGTTATAATCACTATTTGTTGAATGGAAATTCCTTTGTATAACTACTTAAATATAATAAAGTATTTTAAAAATAAATAGAAGACCACATAGGGTATATGTACAGTTTGGAATTAGACAGAACTGAGCCCTTGTCCCAATCAATAACTTGGCAAATGTACTTAATCATTTTTTGCCTTAATTTAAATTTAGATACCTAAATTTATATTTTTTATAAATTTCATATACACATTAAATTCATATGTTAAATTGTATTATATAAGCATTAAAATAGTATGACATATTTTTTAAAAATAATGAACTTGCAGATGTACATAACACAAAGGTTAAAATTACCATACAAATTTAGCAGTAGGTTATAGAAATAATTCAGAAGAAATTATTCAAACCATAGCATAAAAACAAAAAATCTACCAACTATAAATGATCATTTAAAAGACATGCCAATCATTTTAGGAGAGCACTTACAATCCAACTCTCTATCCAGAAGAAACAGAAACCCCTGCAATTTTATGCCTAAAAACCTGAGATATAGCCAGGCACGGGTGGCTCATGCCATAATCCTAGCTACTCAGAAGACTAAGATTTGAGGCTCCAGAAAGTACCTGTGGGACTGTTATCTCCAATTAATCATTTACAAATTGGAAGTGTAGCTGTGGCATAAAGTTGTAGAGTGCCCAGTGAACACCAAGAAAGTAAAAAAGAAAGAAAAAAAACCCTCAGCTATCTCTATCTCCTTTTCCACTAACTGAAGGACTCAAAATTAATGTAGAACCAGGAAAGTAGCTGTAATTCAGAGTCAGATTCATGGATGTAAGTTTACTACATAGAAAGTCTGAACCGTGGAGTTCTGGTTTATTCCATGTGCTCTAGCTACGCTGTAAGGTATATTAAATAGGTAGGTTTCATTAGGTAGCCGATGAAGCGAACACCACATGCTATTTAGGCAGGAAAAAAAGTTTATTTACTGAACTGCTGCCCCCACTGTGCATAGTGGAGAGGCGTGGCTGAAAAAGAAAAGGGCAACTCACCTCTGGGCCAGGACTTATCTAGGCCAGGGACAGGAAGATGTGTGGCCAGGTGGGGGAAAGGTGTGGTCACACTGCATCCAGATGTGAGCTCAGGGTCTGGGACCCTCCTAAGTTCAGATGGAAGGCATGTGACCAGAGGTGGCCTAGGATGTGACCTAGCAGGAGGGGAAGGTGACTGCTTCCAGGTCTGCCAGTTGCCTAGGTAACAGATACTGGGCAGAAACTTAGCCAAGAGTTAGGGAGGTGTCCCTGTGCAGACCTTACATACACAATAGTCTGTCCTAGTGAAGGAAGGAGGTCAGGTCTGGCCTGTGCTGTAGTGGCCACATAGTGGATGGTAGGGTCTAGCATCTTGTCTTCATGCTGGGGGAAGGAAATGTCCTCCTGCCCCCATCCCAGGTGATGGGTGTGCCCAGATCCCTGGAGGCAGGGACAGGTACTTGGTTGATAGGTTACTGAATCTGTCAATCTGGGACTGGGAATTTCCTGTGGACCTTCCCCCTGCTCAGACCGTATTTAGGCCCAGACGCCCTTACACCATGCCACATGTGTCCTGTGTCCTGTCTTCTGGCTCATCTCTGGTCATCATGGCATCCCAATTCAGCTCTCCTTTGGAGCTTGTTTGGTTTGTTGGTATTGTTTTTGTTCTTTCTTTCCTCTCTAGCCTGTTTCCTAGCTGTGTTAGGTGTATTTTGGGGCTGCAGGCCTTTGTAACAACGGGCTGCTTATATACTGCTAGTGTTGTAATAAAGACTCCAACATTCCATCTTCCAAAATGTGGCTTCTGGAATTATTCACCTTACAACACTAGCACCTCTACTAGTAGTCAAACAGAGCAGTCTGTACTGAAACTACACTATCAGCATTCATGCAGGACTTGAAGTCTATCCTCATTTCATTATTACACATTTTAGTTTTTATTATTTCATGCATTACTCTTTATATTTTTTTATTTTCCTCATCCTTTAATAGATTGTTATGTGTTTTTTTTGGTCAGTCGTGGGGCTTGAACTCTGGGCCTGGGAGCTGCCCCTGAGTTCTTCAGCTGAAGGAGCACTCTACTACTTGAGCCATACCCCCACTTACAGTTTTCTGGTGATTTATTGGAGATAAGAGTCTCAAAGACTCTCCTGCCAAGGCTGGCTTTGAGCCATAATCCTCAGATCTCAGCCACCTGAGTAGCTAGGATTACAGGTGTGAGCCACTGGCAATGAGCAGTTGATTGCTTTTTTTAAATAAAAGAGTTCTGAAATCAAATAAATCAACTTAAATATGTACATGATTATTTTTCTTTTGCAGTATTGTGTTTGAATTCAGGGCCTCACATTGCTAAACAAGCATTCTATCACTGAAGTCATTGTTTCAGTCCTTTTTGCTTTAAATATTTTTCTGGCAAGGGCACTTTATGCCCAGGGCTAGCCTCAGACCATTAAGTTCCTATCTCTCAGATAGCTGAAATCAAAGGTGCATACCAATTATACGGATATGCCTTATTTGTTGAAATGGGAGTTTTGCTAAATTTTTATGTAGGTTAGCTTCAAACTATTCTCCCTATCTCAAGTATCTGGTATTACAGGGGTGAACCACCATGCTCAATTTACCTATGATAATTTTATCCTACTTTTTTTTTGCCATTATCTGGATTTGAATTCAGGGTCTTAAGCTAATAAAGCTGTCACTTTACCACTTGAGCCACAGATTTAGTTCAGTTTTTGTGGTAGTCATTTTACAGATGGAATCTTGAGGGCTTATCTGCTATGACTGGCTGTGAACTGAGATCCTCTAGATCTCAGCCTCCTGATTAACCACCAGTGCTTCAATTATCTGACTCTTGACAATTTCATTTTCTACATTCTTTACTGTTATAGTCTCTTATATTCCTTCATTTAACATTTAATTTCTTTGATCTCCTTTTGTATTGGTTTGTTCATTCTATCTAATGTCCCAATTCTCATTGTAGTAGTTACTTTATATTTTTTTAAAAAAATTTCTCTGTATTCCAGATGAGTTTTCCCCACAGGGCTCAGACTGGTTTATGGTCACAAATACAGGTATCATATTTACCCCAATCCTCATCTTCTTTCATATTACAAGTGATAGCTGAGCATCTTGGTCTTCTTGTACTAATAGTGCATCCATGTAACAGGAATTCTACACTGTACCTGATGTTTCCTCTAAGTCATTTTTTATCTAGAAACCAACTCTGTTCTTTGCTATAAACACCTATTCTACTATGTTATATTTAGAACTGAGAAGAATCTTTTCACCATGGTATTATGTTTGCTATGAAATAAGGAAATTTTCTGCCATGGATTCCCACCATCATGATGTTCTATCCAAGAATATGTGGCCAAAAGACTATGAATGAATCTTCTGAAATCATGAGCCATATAGATAATTCCTCTCTTACAGTGTTCTGTCACCTATTTTCATTACATTAATGCAAAAATAACTACTACACAGACTGAGACCTTTTAAAAGCTGACTCTACAAGGATAGGAACTGACTAAAGTTTGCTTGATGATAGTCTTTGTCACTCTCAACTCTTGTTAAGTAAGGAAGGGAAATATTTTTTCTTTGAATATTGTGATTCCATTTCCCACTTGATTGCTTTTCATTTGGTTAATGAACAACCAGCAGTAATATTTGCTGAAATGTAGTATTAGAAGGGATTTACTGGATGATGTGAATCACAGACACATAAATTAGAGGAATTTTATTTTTATTTTTAAATAAAGATAGTAATAGAGAGTTTGTAAATGCCAAGGACACCTATTGGAAAAGGTGGATACATGTTGATCTCAAAGTAGCTTTCATACTTTGTATTTTTGGTGATGGCATCAAAAATTCTGGTAAACTTTCTGAGTGGCCCAGGCAGATCATGTCATGATCTGTTATGATGATTTATTTTCTCAGCCAGCTTCAGGAAAAAGCAATGTTCTATCTTAGTGATTGCATTGTTTAATTGTCCAATTCCTTTATATGAAATGTGCAGTATAGGCAAACCCATAAAAACAGATATTAGGCTCATAGTTACTAGAACATAAGTTATATTTCCTACAGTTTATGATTATTTAGCCCAACAAATTGAATACCAGGAAGCTGGTATTTTAAAGGTTGGGGGAAGGGCAATGTGAGGGAGTAAATGAATGAAGAAGGGAAAATCCAGACATTATATTCAAATGTATATCCTATGAAAATAGGAAAATTGAGGGGAAAGGTTGGGTTGGGAGGAAAACAAAAGAATGATGAAAAGGATGACATCAACTACGATGCACTGCACTTATAAACCAATTTGTTGAATGGTAATTCCTTCATACAACTACATAAAGAAAGTAAAAAGTATAATTAAAAAATAAGAGGGTAGTAGAAATAAAAATTAGCATAATTTAAGCAAGTAAAATAAAGGAGAATAAGATAAAACATTCTCCCAGAGCCAGGAGAACTTCCCCACCAGCAGAATTGATCTGATGTTTTCACTTTTTCTTTTCTTTCTTTTTTCTTCTGCTATTGTGGAGGCATCTATTTTGGGACTAGATCATTCTTTTCATTTTTTCCTATCCTTTCCATACTCTTATCCTGGTAAGAGTCACATGGATGAATCACTACTCAGCCAGCTCAACTTCAGCAAGATCATCTAGCTAGAAGCTGGGCGAGAAATGATGATTTGAGGAACAATTCAATGTATGGGAAAGCAGTCTGGTACTGTGGTGCGGGAGGTGAATCCTTTTGATAATAGATAAAATGCCAGCTGCTACTGGTGGAAGAAAGATGGTGCTCAGCCCACAGAAGGAATCCCAATGAATAATGTTCTAGAGGGAACTATGGGCAGTCCTCTCTCCACCAAGGCTGGTGAGTGCTGAAGAGGTCCTTTTCTGTGCTGACAAGCACATCAGCCACTGACCTATCCCAGAATGCTGATGAGGATTTGCCTGAGGTGGAGTGTTGGAAAATAACACCGAATCCCACTCTAGTGGTGCTGAGATCCCTGCTCATCTAGTGGGGAGTGCAACCAAGCAGTGTTCAATAGTTTGGTATCTATACAGCTGCCCTGACTCTCTCGCTATAGGGTAATAATTCTGGTAGAAAATAGGCAAAGGCAGCTAGAGACTTCCTTCTAATGAACTTTATCAAGGCATCATCCTTCCCAGAACTAACAACCACTCTGAGAAGTTAGTTTAGCGTTCCCTTTCTCCTTCTAGCTGGAATACACTGGTTAAATCCAGGTCCCCAAAACAGGGAAGAAAATACAGGATCTAGATAAAGTCTAGAAAACAGAAGAGAAATTGATATTTTATATTTCTTTGGTTTCTTACTGGTATTCTATTGCATTTCTTCTGTCTTTTTTCTATTATTTCTATCTTTACTGCCCATTTGCTCAAGTTTGATAGATATGTTTAATTGTGCTCATTCAACTGGGCTTCATCTTCTCTATCTTTATTCTTTCCCCCACTCTTCCTACTCTCAACTTATGGTACTCTTGTCCTTTGGACATTCTTAGGAACTATACAAAATCCCTAGTCCCCTATATACCAGTTCTATCTAGCAGATCCCGTGGCAGTGAATGAAGAAGTGCATATTTCCTCATCTTTAATAACACTATGGGGTGACAAATGACAGACATGGTTTAACCAAACATGTCTCCCCTGTCCTCCACATTTAGTGTCAGATTTTCCAGGGCAAGTTAACTTAAGGGAATTATAGGAATAGGTCAAAAGGGCACATTCCAAGAGATAGACAACAAGATATCAGGAAGCAATAAGGTAAGTATATACAAGGACTCATACTTTCTTTTGACAGGATTACTGCAGAAGGTCACTCATAACACTGTGTCTTTACTTAGACATGGGATATGCACTCCCACAATTAGCAGTTTCCACTAGCATCAATCATTCTTCGTGTACTCAGTAACAGTTTCCACAGGACCCTAGAGTTTCCACACATCTATACATAACATATATAATATATAGATCTTGTTTAACTATGGTCTTCTGTTCATAAAAGTTTGTTAGAGCTGGGTATTTGGCATCTTTACTAAATTTCTTCCTTACTTCTAAGATTTTCCCCCATATAAGATAATATCTACAAACAGAGACAATTTATTTCCTTCTCTTCTAATTTAGGTAGTTTTATTCCTTTTTCTTCTCCAAATATACTGCTAGGACTTCCAGACTTATTTGAAATTTAAATTACTTAAGTGAGCATCCTTGTTTGTTTTTGAAATTACAGAAAAATCTACTGTTCATTATTTACCAAGAGGATAACTTTCAGCTCATAACATAAAATCTTCATTGTACTGAGTCCATCACTTCCATACATAAATCATTGACTTTTTATCTGTAAAGGATGTTGAATTTCATCAAATGCCTTTTCTCCAATTCTGGAAATAATCATTCAATTTTTTAAAAACCTTTCATCTTTTGTGATACCATAGAATCTCTCTCATATTACTGATTTTCCTATGTTGGTACATCGTTGACTCTCGGGAATAAATCCCACTTGATAAAGACATATATTCCAACTGTTTAGTTTGCTAGCATTGTGTTGAAAACTACTCTATATTAGTTAGTAATTTGATGTTTGTACTGCACATATCTATATTATCAGTATAACACTGATACATAAAATTAGTTTGTAGATATTTGGTCTTCTTTTGTTGGAAAAATATGAGTATCATCTCTGTGATATAAGTTAGCAATGAAGCAAGCCATAAGATTATCGACTTTTTCTCATGATTACGATTATTGATCCAATCTTTAATAGTCTTCAGCTTTCCTATGATTTTATGATCAGGTCATTACAGATTATTTCTAAGATTATATACATTTTTGAGGTAACTCATTTTTCTTCAGTACTAAGGATGAACTCAGGCCATTGTACTTTTGCTAAGCTAGAACACTTCCTCTTGAGTCACCTCTGCAGTCTTTGTACAGAAGGGTTACAGTTACATTAGTAAGGTAATGAGTATATTTCTTGTTGAGCATTGTTACCCGCTCCTTTGGTTTTCTCCTACTATCCCTTCTCTACCCCACTTCCTCCACTCCTCCCCTCCCCAAAGTTGTAAAGTTCATTTCCAACATAGTGTCTAGTGAGTGTCATTGTTGCAATGGGTCATTCTGTGTCCTTGTTTCAGTATTTAGTTATTCCCCTTCGTTGTATACACGTTTATCCAGTCTTGTTTGTTGTGGGTTATTTTTGAGGTCTAATGTTCTTTTCTGCCTAGGCTGACCTCAAACTCTGATGCTAAACATTTCAGCCTTCTGAGTGTCTAAGATTAGTGATGTGAGCCACTGGCACACAGCAAGATTACTCAATTTTTGGTATAATTATTCAGTCATTTCTTATAATCATTATTTTCTAGGATATAATTTGAGAGATCAGTGATTCTACTTCAGACTTTTAGACTACTCTTTCTTTTTCCTAGATTAATTTACCTAAGGATTGTCAATTTTGTTTATCTTATAAAACAACAACTAGTGTCATTTATTTAAACATTATTTTGTAATTTCTATTGAATTTATGTCTACTTTTTTGTTACTTCTTTATAATTTAACTTTATTTTTCTTATTTTTCAAGTGATTTGAGGTGGGACATTCAATAGTTAATATGGAACCCTTGTAATTTTATAGTTAGATGTTTATTGATGAAAAGTTCATCTTAGTACTGGGTTTTCTGCATGTCATGAATTATAGTATATATGTCTTTTAGTTTTTGGTGGTGTTAAAATATTTTCTGATTTTCCTTAATTCATCTTTGATCAAATGTTATTTCATTCTCTATATAAATATAATTTAGTATATAAGTTTACATACATACATTTATATTTTTAAAAAATTTCTTCCTGTTGCTAATTTCATTTCATAGAGAAGTTTCTTGATATTGTTTCAATGTCTTCTCATTGTTCCTGTGAGAAGAGTTCATTATTTGTTGTAATGTTCTATAAGAGTCTATTAGATCCATTGATCTATAAATTTTAACTCCATAGATCTGCATGATCTTTCAGTCATTGAAATAGAATCTGAATTATTTTCTGTTCTATTAATGTTCATCTACCTAAAGATCTAATGATATTTTCTATGTATACTTATTTCCTTAGATAGTCAATGAATGTATATGGACTGTTGTTCTATCCTCCAGGAATTTTACTTCTTTAATTAATAATCTTTTTTGACTGGTTTTAAAAATAGTTTTTAACTTATAGAACATTTTGTCCAACATAAGTACAACTATCTCTTTTATGTTTTTCCATTTACCTGGAATATCTTTGTCAATCCCTAAAATATAAGTTTGTTTGTGACTTTTGAAACTGAAGTACCATTTGTAAGCATCAGATACGTTAGTTTTCAAAGAAGTCATTCAGCCACTTTTTGTTTTTTAATTAGGTAACGTAACCAATTTATATTAAGGTAATTGTTAGTAGATTAGGATTTACTATTGTTTTGTAAATAATCTGGACCTCCATTCCATTTTTTTGTATTATGCCATCTTCCTCCCTCATACCCCAAGCTTCAAGTATGCAAGTATTCTACCACTGAGCTGTATCTCTAGATCTTTCTTTCTGATTTGATGATTTTCTTTATTGTCATGTTTTCATTCCCTTTTCAGAATCTGCTGTGCCTCTATTGTATAGATTTTTGTTTTGTGGATGATATAAAGTTTTAAAAACATTATATTATAGTAGGCTATTTTTAGCTTGTAATAAGTTAATTATTCTTGTAGCAAAACCACATTTTTTGCTCTCAAGTGCACATTTTATGTTTTATATCATAACTTTTTAAAATATTTTGTATCCTTTATCAAATAATTGTGCCTCCAATTATTTAAATAATATTGGCTTTTAACATTTATATTTCAAGTGTAAGTGATTCACACAAATTATTATGTAATTAGAATATTCTGAGTTGGCTAAACATTTACATTTATAAGTGAGTTTTGCATTTTTATGTTCATATTACTAATCAGTATCATGCTTTTTAATATTGAGTAACTTACTTCATTTTTTACAAATTATGCCTGATAATATTGAAAGCTTTCAGCTTTAATTTATTTTATGGAAGAATACTTACAGCCCCTTCATTTCTGAAAAACAAATTTTCTGGGTAATGTTTTCTTGGTTAGAAACTTGTTTCCCTTTATTACTTTGGACAGTATACCACATCACTTCCTCTTATCTTCAACACTGTCTTTTGAGAAATCTGCTTATGGTCTTCTTGAGACTTCTTTGTATATCTGAAACTATTTTTCTTTTGCTGATTTCAAAATTCTCTTTGAGTTTTGATATTTAAATTATTTTTTTGTATTTGTGTTGTTTGTAGTTTAGTTTGCTTGAATATCTTTTTGGCTTGTGCTGACTTTTTAGTCATCATATAAGAATTTTTTGGGGTTTTTTTTGCATTTTTGTTAATATATGTTAGTTAAACAAGGGGGTTTCATTATGAAACTTCCTTCCATACATGGATACAATATACTCCTATCAAGCTCAGCCCCATCAATCTCCATTTCTTCTTCTCTATCCCTATCTTAACACAATTTAAATAGGTTTCATTGTTTTATTTTCTTACATATAGATACTATACTTCAAATATATTTACAAGCTCTCTCTCTCTTCTCTGTGTCTGCACTCCCCCTAGTCATTGCTTCTTTTTTCTTTCTCTCCCATTTACTTCAACATAGATCATTTTTATGCTAACCCTCCTGAGGCTATTGCATAAGACTACTGTTTTTTTCATTATTCTATCTTTTATCTCCTCTGGAAGCATATTTTTAAATAATGTCTTCAAAAACTTAAATTCTTTTGCTTGATTAATCTATTGACGCAAGTACATTTGCATTTTGTTCAACTTTTAAAAATATATTCTATTGATATTATAGAGGTGATATACAGAGTGGTTACAATTATATGAGTCAGGTAATGAGTACATTTCTTTTTGAACTACATGTTCCCTTCTCTTGCTCTCTCGCAATTTTCTCTCCTGTCCCCATCCACAAGATGTACAGTTAATTTTCTGCATATCATCTAGTGAGTACCACTGTTATGTTTGTTCACCCTTGTTTCATCTTTTCTTTGGCCTCCTTACCCTTCCAAAGACAAACTAACAAGCAAGACAAAAGGGAAATACAACAAAACAGCAACAGCAATAACAAACATCTTTTGTTTCAATTTCTTGGATTTCATTTTATAAAATATTATTTTATATTACTACATGCATATAACTGTTGAGCCTTTGTGATCTGCCCCTATACATATCCTCCTTTGGCATCACTGTGCAAATGTCTAGAGACCTGCTTAATTTATCATGCCTTAGTGAATTTAAATCATTCATTGTGTATACTTATAGATTTATAGGCACATTCTAGTTACCACAAAATAGAGAAAACATACAACCTATGTTTCTTTGGATCTAGCTTACTTCACAATGTAGTTTTTACTTGAGTATTTAAATTGTAGGATTTTGAGCTGTAAAACTTTTGGTTTTTTAATGATTTTCCAAATATTATTGCTTATTTCTCTGTGCTTTTTAAAGTTGGTGAACTTCCTTAAGATAAACAATTTAAATTTTTTGCTACACAATTCATTTATTCCTTTTTTGAGTAAATTACAGGAATATGCTTGTGTTCATTTTGATAATGTTTTCTTGTTTTTTTCATAATATTTTTCTTTGAACTTATTTATGAGCATTTGATCAAATGGTCATCTCTCTAACAAGTTTTTGATGGAGCAATACATTCATTTCTCTATGGGTATAAAGTTATCAAGTGAATAGCTCCTAAAAGGGTACGGAAGCTTAGACTTCAGCTCTGTTAGTTGATGTCATCATTGGTGGAGATGACAGGAGTCATCAGTGACCCAGGATGTGGGTGTCCATGGTTGCAGGAGGGGATATTAGTGTCTTATTCACTTCTGGCCTTTGGGAATCCTCTTGATGTCTTTTCCTGAAGCCAGAAAAGTTATTCTTTAAGTAATTCTTCCTAAGGCTTTTGGCTATGATTATAATGGTGGTAGCTCTGGTATCTGATGCATAGTGCACATGCTGTAGCCATGTAACCTTTGTGTTAAACACAGACACATGTAAAAAACCTATGCTCAAGTGTGTGGGATAGTAGTGGCAGTAAGTGGGGTGCAAAAAATAACCACCATCACATGTCCAGTGGTGTATAAGGAATGAGTGCTTATGAAGTACTAGGGGTTCAGGACCTAAAGTGGCTTTAGTGTATGGAGACATCATTACTCTAGAGTCAAGGATAAGGACCAACCTATAGGGGTGGTAGTTCTGAGTGGAAATGTCACATGAATTACAACTTAGAGGGCAGGCATATGAAAAACTGCATTAACTGCAGGGTGTAAATAAAGGCTCAGAAGTGCAAGCCCTCACAGATATGACGTGGAACTAGGATTCATTGCATATATTTTCATGTAGAGGACAAAGCTCCTGTGACCATGTTTATTTAGCCTATAGGAGCACAACTTTTGTTGTTAAAACGTATGAATATTCATGGTTTTAAGCCCAGTGCAGCAATGCAGCCAGGGCCTAGAATGTGAGCTCGTATTATATAGCTGTAGCTCTATAACCATAAATATATTTACTATGACCACAGGATGATGCAAATAGGCCCATTTTAAAAGTAAAAATTTAGTTGTTTCTTCCTGTGCATGATCAGTGATGGGAATGGATGCTGTTGCTTTCATGGCATAAGATAATAGTATCCTCTGTAGAGAAGATCAATTAAGAAGACAAATACTACTTGCTATATAACCCTTTCTTCATTTGTTCGTAGCAATCTCTGGATTTATCATTCAGGTCTATCTAACCAGTGATTGATTTTGTGTGTGTGTGCACATTTGTGTTACATTACTGTGTTGTTCCAGGTTTAAAAATGGACCCTTGAAATGTCCTAACTAGTATTATTATATACAACTAGCTATATGTTGACTTAATGGGAGTGAGGAATTTTATTTCTTATCTTCCCATCTTGATAAGAAGAGTTCAATTTATTTGTAATTAATCTTTCTTTCCTTTCCTTCCTTTCTTTCTTTCTTTCTTTCTTTCTTTCTTTTTTCTTTCTGATTCGGGGGCCTGAATTCTGGGCCTGGGCACTGTCCCTCAGCTCTTCAGCTCAAGGCTAGCACACTACCACTTGAGCCATGGTGCCACTTCCAGTTTTTTCTGCTTATGTGGTGGTGAGGAATTGAACCCAAGGCCTCTTGGATGCGAGGCAAGCATTTTACTACTGAACCACCTTCCCAGCCTGCTGTAATTAATTTTTTATATTGTTCACTGCTAGAATATAAAACACTAGCTATTTTTATGTATTGATACTGTATCTTTAGTATTACTGACTTCCATTTTTACTTTTCAATACTTTTTTCAGATTCTTTTAAATTTTCAATATACACTATCCTGTCATTACAAAATTACTTGATTTTATTCTTCAAAACCTATTCATTCAAATATTTTATTTTCTTAATAAACTGTCAAGAATATTCATTACAGTGCTTAACAGAATTGCTTACTCGGTATTCATCTCTTGTTCCTAGTTTTACCAAGGAAGTATAAAATCTTACACCAAAAATATGAGGTAATTGAGGATAGCTTATTAATAGAGTTTTCAGATTATGACATCTTCATATCCTTCCTAATTAGTTAAGTGTACAAATTTTCAAAGAGAATTGAATTCTATTAAATTATTTATATGCATCTAGTGAAAAAACAATGCAATTTTGTCATTTCTTCTACTAGTATTTATTTCATTAATTGACTTTCATTTATTAAGCCAAACTAGTATTTTGGGGGTATGACTCATTTCATATGTTGCTGAGCCCTGTTTATATTTTATTAGAATTATTTCATCTTTATTTACAAGGGCTATTTGTTCACATTTTGATTTTTTTATCTTTGTGGATAGATATTACAGTAATAGTGATATTATAAAATAAATTGATATATGAGCTCTTGTCAGTGTTTGGAAGACTTTGTGAAGGCTTGATTTCAATTCTTTTAATTTTTGGTACTGGTTGACTCATTGTAATGATGAGATGTACAAGACACTATGTTGAAAACAAACTATACAACTTTACTGGGTGGGTAGTTGTGGAGGTGCAAAAAACAAAGGAGGAGGCATGAATGCTCGATAGGAAATGTACTCATTACCTTGCTCATGGAACTTTCACCCTTCTATTCAGTACTTTCACAATAAAAAACGTACAAAAAAAGAATTTATCAACAAAACCATTTGGACCAAAATTTTTCATTTTGACATTTAAATGTTCTATTTTTATTATTTTTAAGTGATGTGTACAAAAAATTTTAAAAATCTGCTTATAAGTACAATGCATTTTGATCAATGTCATCCCTTTCATCATTCTCCCCCATCCCTTCAAGTCCAACTTTCTTAGTTTTATCGGATATATGTTCAATATTAAGACTGCATTCATACCACCTTTTCCCTTTGTTTATCTTTGCCTTCACTTTGCCTTGTTCAACCACCAGTTTCCTGGTACCCATTTTGTTGAACTATGAGTTTTTCTAAGGAATTACACCATTTAAGTTCTCCTCTGTAAATACCTCACTTTGGTTAGTACATTTGTAAACACTTACATACAGCCCCATATGTATTTACTTATTTATAAAACTTCCACATATAAAGAAAACTTGTCATTTGTCATTCTAGGTCTGACTTTATTTAGCATGAGTGTTTTTGCAAAGTCTATCAATTTCTTTACAAATGATATAATATCATTATTTCTAACTTTCTTCTTACTTTGATATCTTTATACTAAAACTTTTAGAGCCTTTGATTACTTTAGTATTATTTCTCCTTCTAGTAAGTTGTCTAGTTTATCTAAGTCATCTAATTTGGTGGGATACTGTTATTCAAAACATTCTCTTATTTATATTTATTCCTGTACTTATACTTTGTTTCCTGATTTTATTATTTTGAGACTTTTCTCTTGTTAAATGTTGCTAGTGACTTTTCATTTTTAGTGTAAGAATCAATATTAATATTTTATTTATTTTTTGCCAGTCCTGTCCTGGGACTTTAACTCAGGTGCTGTCCTGGTGCTGTCCCTGAGCCTCCTTGTGCTCAAGGCTAGGGCTTTACCACTTGAGCCAAAGCATCACTTCTAGCTTTATCTGAGTAGTTTATTGGAGATAAGAGTCTCACAGACTTTAGTATTTGGATTGGCTTCTAACCCCAATCCTCAGATCTCAGCCTCCTGAATACTAGGATTACAGGCATGAGCCACCGGTGCCTAGCTTGTTTTTATTCCCTCCATTACTTATACTTTTGCTCTAATTTAATTTCCCATTATTCTGTTTACAAGAATTGATTCTATTAAATTTTTTCTTAGAGATTCAATTTCACTATTTTCCAGGCTAGTCTCAAGCTACTGCACTCCAAGAATCCCCTTGCTTTAATATTCCAAGTATCTTTAGACCTGTGTCACTACACTTGGATAATTTTTTAAACACATTTTTTATTGTGAAAATACTGTACAGAGGGGTTACATGGGCAAGATAATGAGTACATTTCTTATCAAGCATTGTAGCCTTCTCCTTTGTTTCCCCCTTCTCATCCCTTCCCATCCTCCCCCAACCCCCCCCCATCCTCCTCCAGCCCCTACCAAAGTTGTAGAGTTTGTTTTCAACATAATGACTTGTACATCTCATTGTTGCAATGGGTCCACCTGTACCCCTATTTAAACGATTTGTTTTTTCTCCACAAATTATACAGACATCAAATACAGTGAAAGCAGGTGTTATACCTTGGGGGAGGGACATACAAAATAACAAAGCAATAATCTTATAAATGTGTTAGAAACAATTGCATGAAAGACAAAAACATTTGAATACATATCTTAGGGCTCATTTCCCTAACATCAACTTATCTTAACTTTTCTGCTTGACTCAGACATATACTAGTTATTGCAAATAAGGGAACCATTGGACCTATGTTTCTTTGGGCCTGGCTTACTTCACTTAATATAATTTTTTCCAAGTCTTTCCATTTCCTAACAAATGGGGCAATGTCATTCTTTCTGATGG